>NC_137191.1:18460457-18502957 GCF_960531495.2 Zeus faber
TTTTGATGTTCACTATTTCGTCCCATCCCTGGTTTATACATGGCCACTAAGTTTGGAAGGATGTGACACAGTATAGCGTGTCTGTTTTGGGTATTCTGTAACAATGCTTGCAATCTGACCAGAAACCTTCTTCATTTTAAAACCTCTGTGGGTATCTTTCGAACGCTATATTTCTCTCTGTTTTTTTTTTTTTTAAGACATGTATCCAATATTTTCCAAATTGTTTAATCACTTTTGCAATTGATGTCATATAAATATTGAAAAAGTGATTTATTATTTTTGTTAAACTGTGAAAGGTAGAAAAGACAGTTTCACGTCTTACACCCCAGTTGCCATACGTCAGTCACAAAAATTCAAACATCCGTTTATATCTATTGTTTGATCTATAATATTCCAGAGAAAAACATGAAACAAATTAACTAAGACATAAATAATCAAGTTTATATGTTTGGTCCTTTTTTCCAATTTGTTTGTTCTCTTCTCTGATATTTGTTGCATTGCATCACATTTGGAGACAAAATCTGAAAAGGTGATTTTTCTGAGTTTCTCGAGCACACCCCTCTAGCAGGTTGTACACACCAGCTACTGTATATCTATTTTTTTCCCAATGTTTTTCGGCTGCAGGACAGAAGTCGACCCTTTCTAAAGCATGTTTGTGCCTTAGTAGTTTGACACACGTTATTTACTGGCCAAACTTTAATATCAGTCTTGATTTTTATGACTTCTATCTGTTTAGTTAGATTTAATTGTCTCAGTCCCCAACTTCATGAAGAAATGTCATCGTCATTGACCAAAGTAATTAGAGAAATTGTCCCTGAATTCCCTAAATGTTTGCAGCCATATTTGCCTATCTGTCATTGTTGAGGCCATAAAAGAAGGTGGGAATCTTTTAAACCTCATGATCCTCTCCTTCCTGTCTCCAGTATTTCCTCTTTGGTATTCATATCGCTATTTTATTACTTTTTAGCAAATTAACTCCATCCTTAAATCAATAGAACAGTGTGTTTGCTTTGCATGTGCCATCAGCTGGACGCTGAACCAAGCCTCAGCTTTTAAGTTTCTTTAGCTACAGGATATGTTTTTTTTTTTCTCCCAGGTTTCTCCTAGGTTTCTTTTCAGAAAGAAAACAGGAACAACAAACAGGAAAAACAAAATTTAGCCTCAAAAGAAAAAAAAAAAAATACAAACAATCCTGGTTGCCGTCACCATCTTGTGGTGTCTATAGTATCTGGTATATAGTTTATATGATCCTACAGATGTTTTATTATAGGAGCGCATGCCCTGACCAGTCTATTGTTTTATTTTCAATTTGTTTGTTTCCCAGTTGCTTCTTGTTTGCGATTATCTCATTAACTATTAATGGTGTGCAGTTATTGAGGTGCTGCTGTTTAAACCCATGGCATGGTTGGATTTACTACCTAATATATTCACAGTTTGTTTTGGCAGCAAGCTTCTCTGAGAGGTGGCGGTAACTTTACTCTGTGCCAACAAAATCGATAGCTTGCTTTTATGCCAACTCATATCTAAGTAAATCATATGAGCCACTTCCCGGGCAGCTGTTTGTTTTTGTTTTGATATAATGCAAGCATTTTGAATTTGTTGGCCCTTCAATCCTACTTCCTCACTTGATTAAATCAAATTCGACATGCCATACAAGAGCAAATTACAAATTGTCCATTAATAATATGAATACAACCTTTGATTCACAAAACGGTAGCAATAAATTGTCTCTAAGAGAGAATCTGAGCAGACATTAAGCATATTAAATTAATTTGATTTAATCTGAATGTGCGTGTTCGGGATTGCTCCAATGCACTTATCTCCCCATACTCATTTGGGATCTGGGATTGAACCCCCCCATGGGGAACAAGTGGTTCTCCATGGCCCTCGGTCCTGCATCTCAAGTGATCAGAACCCGTTATCACGCTTGGTAAAATATGATAATTATTATTTTTATTACTTTTACACGGTGTGGGAACACAGTGTTGAATTGTCCTTCCGCCCTTGTTATCCACAGGGCAGCAAAGTGCAGACCAGAGTGGGGCTCCTGATGCTGCTGTGCACATGGATTAGCAACTGTCCCATAGCTGTCACACACTTTCTGCACAATCAGGAGAACGTGCCCTTCGTATCCTTTATTATAGTGAAACTCAGCAATTCTGTTTCATTAATGTTCATGTTATTTCGAAGTTAAGTCGTTTTTAATTTTCTTAATTAAATTAGCTTTTTTTCCTCAAACAGCTATTACTTAACCATTTTTTAATATTCGTAACAGTACAATCAGATTAGCACCTTGCATTACATTTACTGTTTGATACTCGTTGTTTTCAGTATGTGCTCTTCTTACTTCTGAAAAATGGGTCTCCCTTCGCAGTACACTGCTCGGCTGAGTTTTGTTTGCTTCTCGCTCTATGTGGGAATGTGTTTGCGGCAAGTTCCCTAACCCATCGACCTCTGTAGCTGACGGGTCAGATCTCTGAGAACCTTGGAGAGGACGAGCGGCTGGTGCAAGGACTGTGCGCTCTGCTTCTGGGCATCTGCATCTATTACAACGACAACTCACTGGAGAACTACACCAAGTAAGAAGCTACCGCGCACTCACACACTTGGTGAAGAGGGTTTTGTGTCAGAACAGCTAGCTACAGTTAGCTACAGTGTGTTCAGCATCTGCAGCACAGATGTAATACACAAGTAAGCTCTTGAATGTTCTGTATTGTCAGTGTTGAATAAACCATGGGTTGTTTGACCCCCTTCTGTCAATTCTCCTCAGAGAGAAGCTGAAGCAGCTCATTGAGAAGCGCATCGGGAAAGAGAACTTTGTGGAGAAGCTGGGCTTCATCACTAAGCATGAGCTGTACTCACGTGCTGCCCAGAAACCACAGCCTGTCTTTCCCTCTCCAGAGCAGATGCTGTTTGACCACGAGTTCACCAAGCTGGTCAAAGAACTGGAGGGTATGTTGGACATGAGGTTGACTTACAGGGAGCACAAAAACGCATCAAGTCGATTTAGCAAAGAATTTAAAATAGAAAATTTGACTTTTTGAGGTATAAAATTGTTTGCCTCTCATCAAATATGTTCGGAAATGCGATACCAAGGTTGTCTAGAATTTGGTTAATTCATGACAAACAAAATATAAGTTAAGCCCTAAAGGCAATAATTCAAGCGATCATTCATCATTTATGGTCATTATTGTAGATATTTAAAGGATAGAGTATTCTTGGGTTTATTTGTGGGACATAAAATTGGTCTCGAATTTCACTGAAAGCAGTATTTAAAAATGTCTTGAATAGAATTTAGCGACACCTGAAGACACCCTGTTATTATGATGCAGGGTGTCTTCAGGTATCGAAAAGTACAATTCGGCTGACATGACATGTTTTTAATGATTCCTTCCCCCTGGCAGGTGTGATAACCAAAGCAGTCCACAAGTCTAGTGAAGAAGAGAAGAAGGAGGAGGAGGTGAAGAAGACGCTAGAACAGCACGACAGCATTGTGACCCAGTACAAAGAACTGATTAGAGAGCAGGTAAACAGACCCCCGCCTCGAGTGTGAATCATTACCTTGTAATAGTTATTGATTTAATCATTTTTTGCTTGGCACTTGACTTCAGAGCTCATGTAAGTCGCTTTGGACAAAAGCATCTGTTGAATGAGTGAATGTTAATCTTGAGCTTATAGATCCTAATAGAGCACCACATTTTTAACATGGTCAAAATACTTGATATGCATACTAATATTACTATAACTAACTGTCGTCAATTTCTCTGAACGTTTGTCTCCACCAGGATTGTCAGCTGCAGGAGCTGAAGGAGCAGGTGTCGTCCGTGACGTCTCAGAACGAGCAGCTGCAGGTCACGCTCACCCAGCAGCTTTCCCAGATCCAGCAGCACAAAGACCAGTACAACATCCTCAAGCTGAAATTAGGTTTGGACTCGCTTCCACGTTGTCTCCAGCATTCTCTTCTACACACACTGTAGTATTATCGCTTAATAAAGTGAATTCAATCGATTGAATGTACAGTTAATAAAGGATACGATTTTTGGAAAATGTACAGTGATGTTCAGTATATGTCTTTGTACCGTGTATCGTAACCTGATTTAGAGAATCCTCAGATGAAAGGCAATTTTATGTTCCGGCAACTTGAGAGTGAACAGTTGAATTTGTGTGTCAAACGCAGGTAAAGACAACCAGAGTCAGTCCAACAGCCAGGGCGACGGCTCCCACATCAACGGGCTCCAGACAGAGGAGCTCACGCAGATCCGAGAGGAGGTGGAGGAGCTCCGCAAGCAGCAGACCCTGCTGCAGACGCAGCTCGGCGACAAAGACGCGCTCATCAACACCCTGGTCGCTATACACTCAGTTTCTTTGTCGTTTGAGCCCTCTGAATTGAGATTATGAATTGGAAATAAAACTAACCGGTGAGGATGTTCTATTTCCTTTCTGATCTTTCATTCTGTAGCGGTCGGAGGCGGCAGCGACGGCGGCAGAAGGCACAGACGGAGCTTTGGACAACACAGAGCTGCTCAAGGTGGGGTTTAATACGTGCTCCGCACAAAACCTGAGAGGGATTGGAAGCGGTACAGTTAAGGGATTGCAATCCTTTCTGTTGTTCCTGGTGTTTTGAAGCATCGAATTTCATTTATGCATCCGCCATAATATTTCAAGGGATAGAAAATTCCGTCCTCATCCGTGGCCTCGAGGAAAGAAAGCTGGCCACAGCAGTCATCTCTCTATTCAACCAATGGCTACCACTGTTTAATTAGTGTGTTTTTGTGCTTTCATGCAGTTTAATATGTCAGGAGCATTGATTTAGTGCGGTGCTTAGGCTGTTAACCACAACTATGGTCCAGGTGTCGTAATATAGGATCTTAGCAAAGACCCGCCCGCCATACAGAAACAAGCATTTCCAGCAGCCTTGTATCATCTGCTGCGTCCCACAGCTGCTGTTTTGCAGCGTTGTTTGTATTTTGATTGTTCTTCAGTGAAAGTTGGTGCTGAATCCGCTGTTTCCACCAGGAGCTTGAGACGCTGAGAAGTCAAGTCCAGTCCCAGTTGGCAGAAATCAGCCAGCTGCAGTCTGAACGGAAAGATCTACTCAGGAGAGCCGAGGCCGGGGTGAATAACCACTACGATATGGCGTCAAATAACGCACGAGGCGAGATGAGGACTGAGTTGAATGATTTTCTCTTTCAATGCCCCAAGTCCTCAGAAGCCGACCTCGGCGGCGAGAGCTCGGCCGATGCTGCAGAACTGGAGAGCAGACTGGCCACGCAGACGTCCGAGACAGACAAACTCAAGGTGCGTGCTCCCCTGCACATCTAATTGTTTGTGTCCGGCATACACAGAGCCACAGCACGAAACTTCCGTTAAAGTGGTTATCCGTAAGATTTTAACTTTTTTGATCCCATGTTTTGCCGCATTTCCACCCAAATTCCCCGGAACTTTTAGTCCCAGAAACGAAAAGGTTCCTCTGGCCCATTGTTGTCTGTGTCTCCGTCGCCGTCTTAAGTCCTGTGACGGTTATGCAAATGAGTCCGCTGGTGTATGAAAAAGTGACGGCTGTCTTTAAAAACGTCATTTTTGCGCGTGACTATACAACAAACTGGTGCGCTCCAGTCCCAGTAGTTGGCGGTCATGCAGAAGACTGTACAACCAACAAGAAGAATGAAAATGGATAAAGGAAGACAAACCAAGATGTAGTGGAATATCACTTTGGTCGTCTATCTTTATCCATTTTATTCTTCGGGCCTTGTAGTAACTGTTATAACTGTAATATTCACTCTCGCACTTAAGATTTTATTATCAAATTTGGAGCATACTGAGGGTATCGGACCTGGGTCTACTGTGTAAGAGGGCAAAATCTTTACTTGCTACACTATACACCACATGTCAGTTTGTGTGTTCATACAAAAATACACATTTTTTCATTTTCTGTTTATGTTCAAAAACATGAAAATGGGTCATTTTGCATTTTATTTACTAAAGGACCCATTTTCCTCATTTTAACATTTTTAGCAACATACTGTACATACATACTGTATGTACAGTACATACATACTGTACATACAGTCAGTTTGTGGCTACAGATAAAATGCTGCGAGTACTCGGACAATCACAAAAGTTCAGCGCTGCAAGCCCCGCCCCCGAAGTTCCTGGACTTTGAAAAGTACTTCCCCTCGAGCAGGGACTTTCTGGTTCCTGGGACTTTGTCCTCAGAGCTAAATTTAGACGCTGGTCCCTGCGGTGGAAACGCACTGAATTCCTCCAAAGGTTCCTGGTTCTTGGTTCCTGGTTCCTGGGGGAAAGTTCCTGTGGTGGAAATGCGGCTTCTGGTCCTTTTTTTAGCTGGCACTCTTTGAAGTAGCAGCCATTCAAGGTATTTGCGTTACGCATGTGCTCCATTAGATGCTGTTTCCATGGTGGGGTCCGCCTTTCTTTCTGTAAAATAATTTGACTGTTGAAGACGAGGGTAAACCCGGATGTTGAAATATATATATATATATATATATATATATATATATTTATTTTATTTTATTTTATTTTTTTTAACCACAGCTGATCCAAATGATTTTCACTTTAAATTGCATCACTTGACTTGAATCTCTGTATCAGTCACACATTGTGTGTTTTCACTTTTCACATGATGTGTTTCCACTTTTTAAATGAATCAACGCCAGAGCTTTTACAGAGGGCGGCGCCAAAGACTCTTTCTGACTTCTCTCTACCCGTCCCGTCCCGTACCCCCCACCCCCCCGTCCGGAACCAGGACCAGATGAAGAGCCTGCTGGAGGGCCGGGCCGGGCTCGAGCAGCAGCTCGCCTCTGCCACCAGCACGGTGGCCATACTGCAGACGGAGAAGGCCAAGCTGCAGACGGAGGTGCAAGAGTCCAAGAAGGAGCAGGACGACCTGCTGATGCTGCTCGCCGACCAGGACCAGAAGATCCACAACCTCAAGCAGAAGCTCAAAGACCTCGGAGAGCCGGTACACACACATGCACCTTTTGTCACCTGATTAGAGATCGGATCTGTTTTAAAATTCCCTCCACCTACTATTTATACGTTATTCTGCTTTATACTACTAATTAAATGACACTGCACTGGGGGGGGGGGGGTCAGGAATAGGAATAGAATAGAAAACTTAGAAATGCCCTGAACTCTATGTGTCAAACTTCCAATATTTTTTACATGCATCACCTGCTTAATTAAACTGCAAACCATGAGAACAATATCGTCATGACAATACTGCACATGTCATTTGCAACAAATGTTTGGTTATCATAGGTCGAAGATTCATTCATTCAAGATTCATTCCTAATGTCCTAATGTCTTAAGATTCAGAACGATGAATCAGGATCAGAGTGTTTTATTTGGCCAGGTACATTTTCAATGGATTTGCAAGGAGTTAGACTTGGTGCGTTGTTGTACACAATCAGACGTTGAACATAAAAAAGTTTAATGAAATAAATATCAAAATAAACAGTGCGAGCAATGATATTTAGGTATTAATATAGGTGATTCTGTATAACTGCTCAGAATGTATAAATATTATAAAATATTTATACAATAAGTAATTGTAGTGGTAGTAGTGAAAGTATGTTCTTGGGGGTGTCGGCGCAGCAGGTCCTAGGCGTAGCGGCAGCGGTCATAGCACTAGTACGGATTTAACCCTCCTGCAGTGGGATTAAATCCAGAGATCTGCTCCGTCTTCGAATCGCTGAGCTGTGTCGTGTCTGCTCGCCCTAGTTAGAATGTCACCCTCTCTTTACAGGTTGAAGACGAGGACGATCTGGACGCCAGGGACCAAACGGACGACGACGACGAAGAGGAGGACGACGACGAATAGAGACACTGAAAACAAGAGCAATGGACATGCGGCTGCCAAAAGAGTCCACGTGAAACATTTCTGGATAGGCCACGACCCGACCCCCTAGCAGGAGGCCAGGACCCATACTGAAGCAGTTTCTCTTGCCAGCTGCCACACTTATTTTCATTTTTCCCCCCACACACCCTCCGTTCCCCCTGACATGGTCATTTTAATGGTTTGTACATTTTATTTCAAAATGGCGATGATTCTAAGGATTCAGTTCGGGACGATGTTTCTCAGTGCGTTCATCTCACACCAAACCAAGGCATAGACGGCGTCTTTGTGTTCACTGTTGTGTGTTACCGTATAGTTGGCAACGTCGACCAGATTAGTTCAATGTCCTTTTGCCGTTTCCCAGGTGTGCGGAAACGGGGGAGGCGGGAGGGAGGCTGTTGAAATGCAGCCGTCAATGGGGTTGTTTTCGTCACCTCTGTTACCGTAACCGCACAGGAATCCAATCAGGTCGTCCCGTCCCCATGTTATCATATAGTTGGCAACGTCGACAAGATTGGTTTAATGTCCTTTTGCCGTTCCCCAGGTGCGTCGGAAAGGGAGAGACGGGAGGGAGGGAGGGAGTTTGAATGCAGCCGTCAACGGGGTTGTTTTTCCGTCACCGTAACGGCACAGGGAGCCGGTGGGGTCGTCCCGTCCTGTGCCGCTCCGCTCCGCTGCTCCTGCCCTACACATGATGTGCATGACCCAATGCCACAACCCAGCACCCTGAATTTGAAAAGTTCCCTTTACTCCGAATCCATACGACACGTTATGTGCAGTAGAGGGGGAACAAACATAAAAAAAAACCAAAAAAACCCTGTAACCGCTTTAAGTTTACACTGACCCCGTGGTGAAGCGCTCTGTGATATGCTGCAAAACACTGACATCAACAATGTCGAGCAAGAAGGATATTTTTGCAACTTTTTGTCCAGTACTGGCATCCAGCTTCTGTATGATATTGTGTAACTCATCAATTTATGAGCCACGTTGAAATAAAGAATCTATGAATCTGTACATGTGGTGGAATGATTGTGGGTATTCACTGTGCTGGCATATGGGGTTTAGTTTAATTGTGTTGATATGTTTTATTTACTCATGTTTGAATCTGTTGTGTAACTAATTGTGGCATTCCCATAAAGAATGTATAGCCTCACTTTCAGTCAATATTTTATTACAAACATTATTTCTAGCAATTCACGCAGATACAACTTGGAAACTAAGAGAGCATTTGGTTTTCTAATGACACTAAAGTATTCCATTACATTTCATGACACTGCTCTTGATCCACCTTTGCTTGTAGAGATTATGGAACAAGAACCTTGCCTTTAATTAAAAACACTCGAGTCAGACGTTGTGGTCCATTTCACAGTTGGATTTAATTTATTACAATTACTCATGACTTACTCATTAGAAGAAACAGCCCCATTACACAATATATAAAAAAAAAAACCACCCTCTCTTTAAACACTTTTAATCCACTCTGCTGGGGGGCAATATGCCTCCAGTGTGTTTAAAAAAAGAAAACCTCCCAATTCAAAATCACAAAGGGGACAGCCGGTCTGCCTGGGCGTGTCAGGACGCCTGGGGAATCAAACCTATTATTTGTCAACCACATGGTAGTGATGGTCGGCATGGGCGTGGTTCTCATGCAGATGCAACTTAGATCCGAACACCCAGATAACTGGCTTCTTCTGCATTTTATTTGGTAGAATGAAAGACAATGACATTCTGACCCCCCCCCCCCCCCCCCCGTGAATGTAATGCATTAAGAATGTAATGCGTTCTAATTGTCACATCCTACCATCCCGCCGCCTTCATAACAATAATAATAAAAGCATATGAGATATGATGGGAAACAATTCCGTTTTTAATCTCCAATAACGCCTGCTCAGGGGAAACGAGCACCCCACTCGAAAGAGTGGAACACTGCTGGACATGTAGTGACGCCCGTGCTGCAACACTAGGGGGCATCGAGCCGTCAAACTGAGCGGCTCCTTCGCTTCCGCTGGGGCACCTGAGCCAATGAGCATCCATCACCATGGGCGGAGGTTCTGGAAGGATCGCCCGTCTGTTATTGTCACTCACACCAATCAAATATCAGGGCGTCGTTAGGCGGGTGGATGGATGGATGGATGGATGGAAGGATGGTTGGAGGGGTGGACAAAAGGGTGGGTGCATGGATAGACGGATGGATGAACAGATGGATGGATGATGGACGGATGGGTGGATGGATGGGTGGATGGATGGATGGACAGACGGATCGGTGGATGGATGTTAGACAGCCGGATGGATGGATGGATGGACGGATGGATAAACGGACAGGTGGATGGATGCATGGATGGACGGACAGGTGGATGGCTGGGCGGGCGGATGGATGAACGGACGGACGGAAGGACAGACGGGATGGGTGGACGGCTGGAGGGGTGGATGCACAGGCTCGCACCAATGACAGGACGTAAACATCCAGTGTGAGGGGGGGATGACCTGGGGACTTACCTGTACTTAGCCTTAATACCGGGAGCCCGACACCTGGATTACACCTGCGCGTGCGCGTGCGCTGACACGCCCCTCACGCGAGACCCGATTTCGAGCAGGAATCGCCGGAAGGTGCGCGCGCGCGCAAAAGGACGCGTCCCTCCGCGCTCCACCCTGCTGACGCATCCCTCCCTCTCTCCTCCATCCTCCTCCGCCTCCTCCGCCCCCGCCCCCGCAGTCAGACCGAGCGCCGTCCCTGCTGCGCGCACATGCCGCTCGCGGTGTGTGCGTTTGTTTGTTTTTCCCTCTTTGACCCTTTTTTTCCCCCTCAAACCTCTTGACGTGATGATTTACAGATGATCCGACGCTCCGGCTGCTGCGAAACCACTCTGCGCCACCTCCACCCACCGCTGCACCCCACCCCACCCCACAACCTCTGCTCCTGCACGGGGTCTGTCGGTTTGTTTTTTTTGGGGTTTTTTTGGGGTTTTTTTTTTGTTTTTGTTTTTGTTTTGTTTGTCGCCACCTGCTGTCGTCCCGTCTGAAAGGTAAAGTTTACCGCTTGACTTGAGCGTCTCAGCCGGATGAGTTAAAGTGGCGATCCATGCGCGGGCGACGCTGACGACAGTGGTCGCTGGTCACTTGACCATGTTCTGGAGGAATAAAGGGCGACTGGTGTTTTTCAGGAGGCGCGAGCGACCTGTAGATACCCGAGGAACAACCACGAGTAGTAAATGTACTCAGTGTAAGTCGCTTTGGTACGTAAGGGTCGCCTAAATGGCGAGATGTGACGTGGATATTATAGGTTTTATTCTAGGTGGAGTCATTGATTAGAACTGTCTATGGAGTTGAGGCAATTGCATTACTGTGCTGTAATGCAGCCTGAAAGACAACATTTTATATATTGCTGTACCACAACAGCCCTAATCAACAATAAACATCTAGTCCCAATATCATCATGTTGATATTATATGTATATATCCATATACTATATCCTATATTGCTATATACCAGCCAGCCCTACTATGCGGTTTCCAGCCTCAGTGGGAAAACACCAGTGGCAACTTTATTGCCGAGCTATGATGTTTAACATGATGTGACAGCGTTCATTTGGTTGCTGGCCAATGCACTGTTGGAGGTTTTCATCTTGACCTCGCGTTGCTCTATTAAATCTGCACATTGATTTCACCAGATGGCCCGGGCCAGTTTGTCGCTCCCACACTTTCCCCACTTTTGTCCCGGGGCCGACGTTAACAATGTAAAGACAGCGACCAAAAGGAGGTTGGAGTTCGGTGTTCAATCGTCCGAGTGTTAATGCGCTCCACATGTGAAGCAGCGGTGAGCGCGGTGGGACTCGCCCCCCTCATTGTTCACCACGGCAGGGGCAAGCTGCCACTTGTTTGGAGATAAGTACGGGTTGCATTCGCTGCAAGAACAGCCGTGCAATCATGGGATTCGATACCCTAGGGTGGCCAGTTCAGTCTTTAAATCACCCGAGAGTGGTCAACACAGTCTTAAAACACCCTAGGGTGGTCAATACAGCCTTAAAACTCTCTAGGATGGTCAGCACAGTCTTACAACACCCTAGGGTGGTCAATACAGCCTTAAAACTCTCTAGGATGGTCAGCACAGTCTTAAAACACCCTAGGGTGGTCAATACAGCCTTAAAACTCTCTAGGATGGTCAGCACAGTCTTACAACACCCTAGGGTGGTCAATACAGTCTTAAAACACCCTAGGGTGGTCAGCACAGTCTTAAAACACCCTAGGGTGGTTAGCAGAGCCTTAAAACACCCTAGGTTGGTCAGCAGAGCCTTAAAACACCCTAGGGTGGTAAATACAGTCTTAAAACTCCCTAGGGTGGTCAGCACAGTCTTAAAACACCCTAGGGTGGTCAGTACATTCTTAAATCACCCTAGGTTGGTCAGCAGAGCCTTAAAACACCCTAGGGTGGTCAATACAGTCTTAAAACACCCTGGGATGGCCAGTACAGTCTTACAACAACACCCTAGGGTGATCAGTACAGTCTTTAACCAAAACCCTTGGGCAGCAGTTCCCAACCTTTTCGGACTCGTGGCCCACTTGAAAATCTCAAAAGTGTTTGTGGCCCGCATCGACCAGAAGTAATACTGGAGCCAACCAGTGTGTTCTCAGAGGACGTACGTACAGCGCAGTAGTGGTAAAACAACAAAAGGAGGTGGGTTAAAAAATAACCTTATATCGATGGAACTTTCACGTTAGGTCATCACCAAATGCTTGATGTCTGGCTTAAGGGACGACAGTCTCAGGTGAAGATCTGGCTCAACATTCGGTTTATTCCTGTATTTCGTCTTCAATGCCACAAGCACCGAAAAGCCAGTCTCCCAGGTACGTCGTCGGAAAAGGAATCACAAATCGCACAGCTCTGTTGGACAGATCGGGATTTGCGTTCTCGGTGCAAATGCGTGACGTTTCGATCACTTTCTTCTTGCCCCTGATGCTGAGTTTATTATTGGAAAAATTCAAGTGGCTTGGACATGTACTGCTGGTGTTCTGTCTCGAGGTGACGGCGCAGTCTCCACGGCTTCAGAGCTTCCTTTGATAAAATCTCGGATGACACCACGCACAGCGGTAACGGTTCGTCTTCCGTGCCTGTCCAAAAAAATCCCAATGATAAACGTTCAGCGCTATACTTTCTCAGAATCTTTCTTTTTAGTTTGACGGGCGGGACTTGGCTTGTGGATGATGTACCAATGGCTTCTTTCCTTCTCAGTGTGCCTGATGCTGGCCAACCGTCCATTTCAATCATCACCGCAAGTTCAAAAATGTACAGGTGCACATCGATCGTGGTCCGGCGTGGACGTAGTACGCCCTAACATAAGTTCCTATCTGTCAGTGATGATGCATTTTTGAAGGTTTTAAAGAGAAAATACCATGAAATGATTTTTTTTTTTTTTTTACATTTAAAAACGTTTTTTGTAATTCATATTTTTTTAAATTAATTTTTTCAATAAAGTCTATTTGTTTTGCCCATGATACGGCGGCCCACTTGCAATACCCTCGCTGCCCACAGGTTGGGAATGGCTGCCCTCGGGTGATCAATACAGCCTTAAAACATAACCCTAGGGTGGTCTGTACATGACAGCAATTAGTTGCAATTGTGTAACCATTGTGGTAATTACTTTTTTTGTCGGTAGTGAGGATTGCCAAAGTGCAAAGTGGGCGTGTCATCTGCCTAATAGTGAGCAATTGTCAACAAAAACATTACCCTAATGAATTGGCTCCGAACATCCCATTGACGTTAAGCCTGTGTGAAAATGAAAATAATGTCCTGACCGGTTTCAGTCAATAGTCAACACTGTGTGTGTGTGTGTGTGTGTGTGTGTGCATGCATGTGTGCGTGTGTGCGTGTGCGTGCGCGTGCACTTGTGAGGACCCAAATTTTTTGGTTTAGAAGTGCACCAGGAACATGGGTCCTCACTTTAATAAAAGTGTGTGTGTGTGTGAGATATGGAGATAAAGGCTTGTTTCTGTATAAATTAGACACATTGAGGGAATATATGTGCATATAATAGCATCATTTGCAGTGAGGTACCTTTTATCTATCTTTCATTTTTATTTTTGTGTGTGTGTGTGTGTCTGTGTGTGTGTGTGTGTGTGTGTGTGGCTCTTTAATGTGAAGCCATAAAATGATAGACCATATCTGGGGCAAGTTATGACTCACGCTAGAGCCATAACCGCTACTCAGATCTGCCCCACCAGTGTCGTTTGTATTCTGTTTGCACGTCTCCTCCTGTAGAACCTCTGCTTTGGGGCACGGGCTACCACTTTGTATCAAACCTCATTTTGCCATCGGCTTGCCGTCCCCGGATGTGTGCCGACGTTTGCGGCGTGGCAACGGCCCGGGTCACGGCTCCATGAACCGAAGTGATACTGGATGGTGCACAGGTCTCAAAGTCCTCGCCGCTGTAAGAAGTTCCTAGAAACAAAGGTGTGTCTTTCGACAAACACACCAACATGCCCCTGAACCCAAAGGCCTCGCTCTGCAGTAAACGGCCGTCGCAATCTTTGTTTTTGACATGGGATTCCGGGATCGCCCGGGCCGCGCTGCCTTCATCGCGCGAGGTTGCAGGTTGAGCGTGTCGATTCCCGTCGAATCACGTTGAGCAAGAGCCCATAATTCCGATTCCGAGGGGGCTTTCGCAATCACAGTTCGCTTGATTTGGTCCGAGATTCGAGAGACCAACCTGCTGTTTTTTTTTTTTTTTTTTGCATTTTTCATCTACTGTGTTCAGCGAAACAACATCTGTAAACAAGTGACACATGGTCGTAGGGGTCGCTCATCTACTGGACAGAAAGTGTCCCCCCGGGGGGGGAAAATTGATCCGATCGGTGGTGATGTCTCTGTTTGCGCTTTGCTGCGTGTGCTCACTGCCACTCACAAACACTAAAATGCAACAAACACGAGCAGCAAAACTGGAACTTAAAACGGTACAGACAGGCGCTTGGCTTTCATTCATAAATAGCTCTGCAGTCTCCCGTGGCGTGTGAAATCCGCCTCAGTTTTACACTTGTGCAGTGGTGTAGTGTGTATGTGTAGTAGTACCTAGGCCCGCTGTATTGCGCCGTTTTTAACGTGAAGCCTTGTAATGCTTCTGGGGCGGTGGGGGGGATGATTTCAACGCGTAATCCAGAAAAAATGAAAACATGAACGAGGGGAAATCACTTTCTGTCTGGCCACGTACAGCAACGGAGCGATAGCGGCGTATTGCGACCGCGATCCTGGCTTTTCGTTATTACGAGAACAGTGAAGGGAAACAGTGAAAACACGAGGGTCAACATCCGTTTTCAACCCAGGACGCACTGTATTTTGGTTTACCCCTCAACCGCAGTTCAGTTGGAACTGGACCGAGTGGCGGCTTTTCGGGAGCACCGTGGGTCCGGTTGTTTGGTCCGCACCAGAGTTGGAACGCCCAACGTAGGCGACGTGGCGTGGTTGAAATGGACCAAACGCAGTTGGTGTGAGCGCGCCCTGAACCGTAAAGTTGCATCGAACCGCGGCTCGTGCACAGGGGGCCTTGAACTTGCACTCCGGCTCAAATTTGCTCACATTCTAAGTGGGTGCTCAGCGTCCACTCGCTAGAATGTGTGTAAGGTTCGTAACGCAATCTGTAACTGGCACACGGGTTAAAAAGGAAGGGCTGTCCACACGACACCTTTTATATATATGTGTGTGTGTGTGTGTGTGTGTGTGTGTGTGTGTGTGTGTGTGTGTGTGTGTGTGTGTGTGTGTGTGTGTGTGTGTGTGTGTGTGTGTGTGTGTGTGTGTGTGTGTGTGTGTGTGTGTGTCAGCCCATGTTCCTGTGTTGTGACAGCAGTTTTAAATGTGTGTGTGTGTCCAAACATGCTTGTGACGGTCGCCCTCATGCTGGATTACATCATCGGCTTTCGCTCGAGTCGCGAAAAGAAGAGCCTGGGGGGGGGGGGGGGGGGGGTGTTGTGACATCATCTCTCACTGGGGGGGATCCTTGCAGGCCATGGACACGCGTGCCACTTCCACAGCCGTCTACTAACGTACTGTTTAGTACAAAAAAAAGAATATTTAGTACGTCCCAAAACATAGTAGGCTCAAATAGTAGAGCAAAAATGAGTATCCGCTGAAATACTGTTGGATTTGAGCGAACATGTGTTTCAATATACTATGTAACACAACACACTTGTACTTAACTATATAATATAATATAGTACAAAGTAAGTAGAATATATTTTATTTATATTGTATTCTTTTCATTTTTATCTCTTTTACAGTGTTTTTTTTACAGCCAACTTCTGCTCCTTAAACAGCTAGGGATCAATAAATCCTTATCTTATCTTTATCTTATCTGAGGAGAATAGGCAAAAAAAAAAAAAAAAAAAAAAGGAAGAAAGAAGAATTAAATAGATTTTTGTTCAGAGGGAGAAAATGGAAAGATGTGGGGGGGGCTGAAGAGGTAAACTGTTTTGGCAGATATCGTATTTTGGACACGTCCTGGAAGCCAAACGGCTTTGAAGCTCACATTTTAAGCGGGTCAGTTATTCGGGATTTTGGCTTATAAGCCTGGTTGTAACTTTTTGAAAAGACACGACAAATACAACATTTTTCTGTTGTTTAAAACTGGAAAATAATGTCAAATTGCACCCGGCATTAAGATTGGCGTCATGGGGGGAAAAAGTATATTTTTGCCATATTTCTCAAGGCCCTCGGCTTTAGAAGCTAGTCTGCTGCTGGAGGATGTTAGGGATGATTACTGTACTTGTCCTGACAATGGCAGGGAAATCCTAAAATGCTCTTACGTAACCACGGCAGCGTGCACGTGACGGCGCCAGCCCCCCCTGCTATTGTACCGCAGCAAGGCCCACCCCAGCCACGCCCACGGTCACCTGCTGGGATATTTAAATTCAGCGTGTTTACATCACTATGCACTTTTTTGGGAGATCTCTGTTGTTTTGGGTTAATTTCACTCGCATCAGTACAGAGAGAAATGGGGTGGGGGGGTAGTAGTAGTACATGTTTTTGACATGACAGCTGTCCGACAGCTGTGGATTATCTGCTGTTTCTCCCACGTGTGGGGCTCTGAAGGGGTGGTGCTGGTGGTGGTGGTGGTGGGGATTACTCAAAAAAAACAAAAACCAAGGAGTTTGTGGAGTTAAGCACAATGCCGTAGTCATGTAGTTAAGCAGCGGTGGAGGACAACCAGGTTTTTATTAACCCCTTGTGCTACTACCTGAAAGTATCCCAAAATGGTACAAAAGCGTGATATTTAATTTACCTGCTTGGCCAATATGATAAAAGATTTGATAAAAAAAAAAAAATAAAAAAAAAAGTCCAAAACTAAGATGAAGCATTATACCTATTTTCCTTACATGGATTTTGTGTTTTTGCTTTCTTATTGTTACTATGTGATGGCCTGTTGGCACGTTGTGTATGAAAGATGC
Source organism: Zeus faber (assembly GCF_960531495.2). Lineage (NCBI taxonomy): Eukaryota > Metazoa > Chordata > Actinopteri > Zeiformes > Zeidae > Zeus > Zeus faber. Next base: position 18,477,744 of record NC_137191.1, read on the forward strand.
TATAAAAATAAAGGTTCTGATATTATTGACGATGATGATAATAGCAATGATGATAATAAATAAATAAAGTCTTAATTTACGGGGCAAAAAATTAATGAATAAAAAAAGAATACACATTTTTCAGAATTTATTACCAATAATGCATCTTTCATTTTTTTTCATCTCCCGTTGGCGGGCCGTGCCCCCCCGTGGTGGTGGTGGGGGGGCGGTTGACCAAACTTAAGCTTCAAGATTCGTACCGTCGGTAGACGCCGAGGCTGAAGAGTCGGCATCACAACGGACCGGATTCATAGTTCGTGTTCATGTTGGGGTGAAGAAGTGGACCTCCTCCGCCGATGTGTCTGTTCACTTTATCGACCTCAGAGGCTTAATGGTCTACTTTAGGAAGATGACCTCTCAGGGAATTGACTTTTTTTTTCATATAGCAACTCTGTTTTACAAATGGGCTTAGTTGGGTGGGTTTGTTGGGAAATATCAAGGTTGGAATACATCGACCGCCGTTGAGCCTAAAAGGGCAGAGAAGATGAAGCAAAAAAAGGGAGAGAAACACCTCCACACTCTTATCTCAGACCCACACACAGGTACCGTCTTGGCTCCCTGTGTAGGGTATGACTACATGCTGGTGCTGTCGGCTAATGGGCGTGTCTGATCAGCGGCGGCCTCATTCAGCCTGACAGCGGGCGTGTACTGGCAGTACACTGTGTGCTGTGTAGTCTGAGAGGAGGATGGGACTGTGTGGTGAGGGCTGTTCCTCTAGTGGAGGCGAGAGGGGAGCTCACCTCGACGCCAGTTTCCAACAGATGGAGGGAGGGAAGGATGGATCGAGAGGTGGAGGGATGGTGGGAAGGAAGGATGTGTGGATGGGTGGATGGATGGATCAGGCTTGCCCTCAGCAAACCGGATTGAGTCAATTGGCAACCATTTCATGGCCCCCGGTTGCCCTCTTTAGCAACCGCTTTTGAACATAAAAAATAGGGACAGCAAAACATTCACCCCAAAATATATAAATACATTTGTTGCGTTTAGTGACATTTAAATATTGGCATTACAGTCGGGAAGCAGAACGCTGCATCTGCATTGGTGAGGTTATTCACGTGTGCACCGGCACCTGTTCACGTTTTAATACCTTTCCTCGTCGTCTGCAGATTTCCACATTGTCAGAGAAAGTAAAAGTGTGCGTCCTGCTCGTAGCTGAGTTCTTAAATGCCAGCGCAGCACGCAGCGTCTCTCCTGCCGAGCTGCTGACGGCGCTGTCAGCCCACGAGTCACAGTGGACGGCGGGAGAGCAAGGTTATTACAGTCAGGGATGCAAACAACTCTCTCGGAGAATCTTGTTTTTCTTTCCCTTCCCTTTCTTTTTATTCCGAAGAGTTATTTTTAATTTTTGTTCAATTTTCTTACTGGGGGTTCATTTTTTTTTTTTTTTTTTTTTTTTTGTTTTTTTAGTTTAGTTTTTGTTTTGTTTTTTTATCCATCCGCGATCGATTAACGAGTGGACTCGTGGACCGATATTACGTTAGAACTGAGACTGGGACGTGGCTCAAGTCTCCGATTGAAAGCGCTTGAAGCGGGAAGCCATGCTGCGGAAAACTGTAATGCTGTCAGAAGTGATGCGCTCACTGGAACAAGGAAAACTGTCGCTATATTCGCTATATTTCAGACCTTTTTTCCACCATTAACGTGTTTGCATCCCTGTAGAGTTCGCTGCAACTAAACTCAAACTAGAACTAGGTGTGAAGAAACATTTTAGTTAAAACTAGACTTAAAAAAAAACCCGAAAAGTAACTAAAGCAATGGATGGAGGTAAGAAAGGATGGATGAAAGAATGAATGGATCGATGGATGAATCGAGGCACAGAAGGAAGGGTGGGTGGGAGGATGGAGGGGAGGAAGGATGTGTTGATGGATGGATGAATGGAAGGATGGATGGGGTAAGGAAGGATGTGTGGATGGATGAATTGGTGGATGGAGGTAAGTAAGGATGGATGAAAGGATGTGTGGATGGATGAATGGGCGGATATGCGCATAGAGGTAAGGAACGGTGGGTGGATGGATGGATGAATGTGTGGATGGAGGTAAGGAAGGATGGATGGAAGGATGTGTGGATGATGGATGAATGGGTGGATGGAGGTAAGGAAGGATGAGTGGATGTGTGGATAGATGACCATATCTACTGAAGCTCACTGGTGGCAGTGGAAAGGCGTGATAGAAACCTCGCCACATGTTTAGTCTGCGTCGATGTTGCCGTCGCCTTTTGTTGAATAATTTATTGTCTTTCAGGCGTTATTTCATGGAATATTTATAACGTTGCATTTACAAACAAAGGGCTGTAAAATGCTAGTTAGCACATAGCAATAATTCCTATTTAGAATTTATACCCTAAATTCCCATAACTTAAATAACCATAATTTATCCTGCGCATAGTATTGCATTTTGTTTATTTGTATATCTTTAAATATCCGACTATTCCGTTTTGCATTTTTTGGCTATTTGTAGATATTTGACCTTTTTAATTTGAGATTTTCTTTACTATTTTATTTGTTATTCAATTGTATTATGCTCTGTAGTGAAATGGACCAAACCTCACCAGAACAAATCCCTTGTGTAAATGGAAATGTACCGGGCGATATAAAATTGATTCCGAGTTCCGAAAGCAGCTCAAATGCAGGTGTTTACACTATGTGTTCATTTTATACTTAAATCATATTAAATAATCAAACCCCATATCACCTCTGTTCCCGAAAGAATATTTTATGATGAAATATGTTTTCAGATATTTTAATAGACAAAGTCGTTATCGCAGCACGTGGCTGACTCGTGCTTACAGCGCTCGCGTCCGAACCAACACAGATAATCTAAATCTCTTAAACCTCTGGCCCGGTGGACGCTCCAACTTCCATTCCATGAAATGATCTGATATCTATTATGCTCCCTGTCTGTAATTCCAGGCATTATAAAATATTAAGAAAATCCCCCTCCCTCCCTCCCTTCCTTCCTTCCTCCCTCCCTCCCTCCGCTTTCATCCTCTCCCTTTTAATCCAGTGATGATTTGCAACGTGTAATACAACCTTGTGCCTCCGCTTCCCCTCCATTAGTTTCCACGGGCGGCACGGCGTCTCTTACCACAGGTCAATAAATGGATTGAGTTCGTCTTCAGCTTGACCACGTTGTATATATGTTGTACGTGGCTTATCCTTTCGGGCTATGTCAGGATGCCTATTTCTCTATGTAGGTCATGTACATGTATGCATGTACTACGTATGCACCACGTGGGCGTGTCACTGCTCCTCCCGCTGTGAGTGTGAACGTCTTTAAGCGTGAGCTCCGCCGCCCGATACCGCGCTGAGCAGATCGCATTGCACTGCATTCTGTTCCCTTTCCCGTGCACCAAACATTTCTTGGAATCTCCCCCAAAAAATGTCGTCCCATTGTTTTGCAAAGAATACATACAGTTTTGACTGATTTTTTTATTTTTTTTAATTATTTATTTCCTCCCCCTTGCATTATTTAGTGGAAACTGGTAGTTATTTTAGTGGAAAGTTGCTTCTGTCGTGCCATTTCCGTCCTCATCCAAAAGACATGAAATGGTTATGTGACGCTCCGTATACCAATACCAGAACATCACATGAAACATGTACTCTTATTTCAGAAACTTTTATTTTGATACGTTACTCAGTAGTGATGAGGTGTCAAAGTAAAAGTATGAATTCCTGTATGCGACCCTAGTGTCGCAGCGTAAGGTCGCTGGTCTTGGTTCGTCACCCGCTTCGGGGACGGCCAGACCTTGGCACGTTCCTGTGCTTTTTGCTGCATTTCTTCCATTTTTTGGTGGGTCCTGGTTGTCCTTGTGGTCCGTGGTTATTATGATTAACTCTTCATGTCCTTGAGAATTTGGAAATCATCTTGTCTCACCATGCCTCTGGCGTGAACCGTGACCTTCGGCGAAAAATTCAGACTTTATGTTGAACTGAAAAATCCAGAGCAAGTCCGAGTAGTACAATTTTAACACAATAATACTCCCTCCCCTCATTTAAAATTTCCAACTTAACGGGTTTTCATTTCAGATCCAAGGCAGTAAAATCCTAAAGTATTTGAGTGTGTACATGTACACACACGGCCTTCTAAAGGGGACCTATTATACTCCTTTTTTACCCAAGTTAATATACTAGGTCTCTGGGGTCCCCAAAACATGTTTTTTTATTTTTTTTTGCTGAAAATACCACTCAGATTATGCATTCTAGCCATTCTAACATGCCTCTAAATGCAGCGTGTTCCTGACTGACTGACCTGTTTCAGTAGGAGGAGCCACCCTCCTGAGGCCCCTAGTTCTGTGGACCAATGGCGTTTGAGCATTGGCTTCCGGGTTTCCTTGTATTTAGTCCATAAACCTTCACTGATTTAACCTTATCAGTACACAAAAATCTGATTCTGAACAAATTTGAGGCAAGAAATAAGAATTCCAGTTGGTGAATCTTTGCTGAAAGTCCGACATAGTTAAATCTCTCTGGTCATAATGTCAGGTGAAATGCACAACTTGAATTGGTGCTGGGTGATAAAACAATAACTACAATTATTGAAATTTTTTGCCTCCGTGTCAAAATAAAGTAGACTCGATCATTTTGATAATAAATTCCGCAGATCTGTTCATTTCCGCAGTCGGCAAGTTGCAACGGGAAGCCAATCGGTTTGGACATTCTAAAGCTAACCTTTCACGTCCAACCAATCACGTTTATCGATATAGAACTTAGCCCCGCCCCCTCCCTCGTGGCCAGGTTGTGTTTGTAAACACACACACACGGAGCGGAGACGGAGCGGCGGCTTCTAGAGCTCTGACGAGAAGCAGAAAGATGATGTGTAGTTGGGACACATACATCCATAGTGTGGCGTTTTTTTTTTTTTTTTTATATTTAAGTTCAGACCCAAAGCAGACGGTGAATATTCACTGGGGTCACATATGTCGACGGGACGTCCCGACAAAGAGGGACAACACCACAAACTTTATTTATTTAGACCTGCTTGCCACATAAATTTTGTTTTCGATTTGGTCAAAATTTTATTTTAGCGAGATGTCAATTAAAGCGGCTGCACTTGTTACTTATTGTTCACGAATGGATATGATTTGATTTCAGGTAGTAATATTCGTCATTTATATTTATTTATATTCACTCCCAGGAAAAATAGGATCAATCTCCCAGGACACGTGGGCCAGCGCCAATTCTTTTTGAACGGAAACTCTGGTCTCCAAGGCCTCATTTAAAAGTTCTGGTCCCCCTTGCACCGCGGTGTCCGGAGGAACGTGCAGCTTGGTGCAGCGTGTTATACGGCGGGGCTCTGGGCTTCTTCTTGGTCCATTCAATACGGAACGGAGTTAAAACGGAAAATAAAATAAATACACCTATGGTTTTGTTTGGAGAGACGCAGAAACGCATGGACCCACACACAGAAAGAAACGCACAGCAAATACTTACATTTCCCTCGTCTGCACTTTTCTCACGGAAAGTTGGTGTTTCTTTGAAAAGGTTGGCGCTGGTCTCTGCAGCCCACAGAGCACTTCCCATGCTTTGCTCTTAGCTTCGATGTTAGCGGGTCCAGTCGTGCTTCGGCCGTGGGTGGAGTTGGTCAGATGGGGGTGGTTCTAGTTAGAATAATGCCCTTGGTGACGTTTATCACGTCTGGGTTGTCTCATGTCACAGTTTGTGCGTTAGGAGGCTCATCTGATGTATGGGCACTGAAAAACTGAGTTTTGCATAATAGTTCCCATTTAAATATTATTACTCTTGACTCTTTGTAGATTCATGTGTATTTAACTGGCTCTGAAATCAATTAGTGAAGTTGCCAAAGTTGATGTCAACGCACGGCTGTGATGTAATCGAATGAGAAACACCTTGTTAATGCAGGACTTTTTGTTGAATCCAGCGGGAAGGAATGGCACGCACTGCACGGGCATGCTCCCCTCTGACTCAACCCCCCAAATTTCACCAGGGCTTAGGTCATCGTCAGACCGCGTGCTCCGGGGCCCGAGGTTTCCACGGCAACAGACATGTTTTTAGTACATTGTTTTCACTTAAATTGTTGAGCAGTTCATTAAAATTCTTTATTCTCCACCTCGATTTACGTCCCTTGGGCCTCGTGGTCCCGGTTCTGGTGAAATGCGTCGAACCCCATCACTGATCTGCCCCCGAAAATGTTTAAAGAAACAAAAGTCGTGTTTCTTCACAAAGCCGTGAGTGGATCCAGATCCACGCTTGGAACAAACAAACCCACTTTCTTATCAATTGCCAACATAAAAAGAGGGTTGGCCACCTGACTGTAGCTGATGGCATATCTTCCCGAAACGAAGGTGTGTGTGTGCGTGTGTGCGTGTGTGCGTGTGTGCGTGTGTGCGTGTGTGCGTGTGTGCGTGTGTGCGTGCGTGCGTGCGTGCGTGCGTGCGTGCGTGCGTGCACATCTGGCATTCGCCCTCAGGTTGAGACGAGTGCAGACACAGATGCCGAACCCAGCGATTGCATTTCTAGCACGTTAAAGAAAAAGAACCCAAGCGTGTTTAAAAAAACAAACAAAAAAAAAAACACACTCTGATATGCAAGAGGGCTTTCTATTTAACCTTGTGCCAACGGATGCCTTTGTGCTGAAAGGGTGTGGCTTCTCATTTGCACAGCCGGCCGTCAAAGCTGGTGCGGAAAGGATTGTGTAAATAAATTCAGAATAAAACTTTAACGAAATGTTTTACCGCGCACAATGTTGCTCATGAAGAAGAGGGATAATGTTAAAACCTTGATGGAAGCTGTTGCTCAAACAAATCTAGTTTGACGCGTCTGATTTGACTGTCTCTTCAATGCACTTGGCCGTGCACCCTGGACTTCCGTTGCTAAGGTGCTTCATTACGACCATTGACTGTCGACTGCACCTGTTTTTTTTTTTTTTTGTTTGTTTTTTTTTTGTATGTGCAGGGCATTTTCTCCCCTAAGTGAAAATGTTCAGCTCGAATAGTGACACCCAGAAGCTTCGGTTCAGCAGTTTGGTGAGTTTTAGTAAGCGGGGACTGCGCTCGCCGCTGAAACCAGGTGTCTCCACCGTCAAAACAAAGCCGGCCCGCTAATCAGCAATGACGCACTGAGGAATGGAAGGCCATTACGGCCCGACCGGGTCAAAGGCACCGGCGGGGTTTCTCACAGTAGCTGGCTATTACTCGGCCACACCCATCTGTGATTAGAGAGAAAAGCCTTGGCTCCGGCCCGTCGGAACGACGAACAAGCGGTTGGGGACGAAGCCTCAAAGTCCTCTGGAACGGCGACCGTGAGATATCCAGTCAGACGCTCGGGCGTTGTAGCAGAGCTGCAGATTTACTGAATTAGAGGCTTCGTAACTGCAGGCACTGACTGGGTTTGCGGCAACCTCGGCCTGACCCGAACCCTGACCCCTCGATAAACACTCTGTGGTCCTTGAAAATGGTCAGGTAATGGTTTTAGGCCGAGTCGCTCCCGTGTCTGTTCCTTTGATGTGTTTGAGGAATCTGTGGAAAGAGGAAGGCTGAACGCTGCGTCAAGCCCTCTGGCGCAACGCTGCATTCCACTGGAAGTCAAGAGTCTGTAGTGCCCAGTTCCACGCGAACAGTTGGTTCTGTTTGGGGGGGGGGGGAAACATGGACGTTCGCCGAAAATGTTGTTGCCCGAGGGCAGGTCCGCCTCGAGAAACTCGGTCCCGGGCGATCTGCCCCGAAATCTCGACTTAAACGGTCCTTTTCCAATTAGGAACTGGATTTTTCTGATTTCCGACTTCGATGGAATGCAGCACAAAAGCCCCGCAGAGGCCAGTACTTTGACCACTAGCCCCAAACTCTAAAATCTTCAGGCTGTTGTACCGTACCGCGAGGCAGTCCGTGTATTCACGCCGGCGGCTACGTTTCAGCGCTGCCCGCGTGTTTTGATGTTTATCGCCACCAAAGTCATCGCCCATTGGGCGTGTCGGGACCCACCGTTCGCAGTTTCCTCGCTACCTCTCGTGTCGTTCAGCTCGGCCAGACACGTGCGTGGGCTGCGCGCGCTCCTGTTCGTGCGCTGGTTCTGTGCGGCGTCCGCGGGGGCCAGAGACGGCATGTCTTTGCAGGTTGGAGCGAGCGTTTCGGGACAAATATGCGGTGATGCACCCTGGCGCGATTTAAAGGGAATCGATCCTCCGCTCCGTCTGCCGGCGCCGTCTGCCGGCTCTTTCCCTCCGAGCGTCCTCGTATGGATCCTCTTGCCCTCCGCCATCCCCCTCTCTCAGCCCCCCCCCCCCCCGCCTCTGACTCGTCGTCCATGCAGACGTGTTGTTTTTTGCCTTGTGTTTGTTTGTTTTTTTTGCCCCAGTAGGAGAAGGATTTGCTCGCACTCAATCCAATTGTGCACACATTGCGCAATGTGTACTTTTCTGTGGTTGCACCTTCAACGGTGTTGCGTGGCGGCTGGTTCGAGCGACGAGCAGCTCTTATCACCTCGATGTGGTAATATTTGAGATTGTTGAGATGTTTGTGGTTACCTCTGCATTTTTTTTTTTTTTTTATATGTATTTGCTTTGTGGCAAATATTTGAAATCCTGGCATCAGCGTTGAATTATAAACATGAATTTCAATTAATTATTATTATTTTTTGAATGCATCCGGTTAATGAGGACAAGGCTACAGATGTTTATTTTCTGTACCATCAGATAGTTGAAGGAATCCTGACTGCGCAAATACTTTGGAGGAGTGAGGAGGGATGGAGCGATTACCTGCCTCTCTCTCTCTCTCGCTCTCGCTCTCTCTCTCTCGTAGGCACCACCCATTTTGGGAGTGTACACGCTCATGCCCTCTCCCCTGCTTTTCACACACACACACACACACACACACACGCACACACACACACTCAGACACATACTTACCTACATACTGCACACGCAGACCGTCTCCTCCGTCTGTTCTGCCTTTTTTTGCTTCTTATATGTTTGTATTCTATCCATCCAGGAAGAGTTGTTGAGTGGGGTTTTTTCGGGTTCTTTGCTGCGGTGGTCCGGACAGCACCATTTGAGCGGGGTCAGGGGGCTGTGGGTGTTTTTTTTTTTTTTTTTTTTTTTTTTTTTTTTTTTAAACCTGGAGTGCGTCCTCTTCCTCTCGGAAGCCTGGTGTGTACTGTAGATACAGTGGGTTACTGCTTTTTAAGGCATCATTTTGGAGACCTTTTGAGAGGGGGAAGAAGAAGGGAGAAAAGGGATTGACAGGCGTTGCTTTCCCTTGTTGGAGGATTCTCTATCTTCCATCTTCTTTCTGTGCCCCCCGTCCTCCCCGCCAGCCTGCCGTCCACACTGACAGCCCACCGGACAGGGTGAGTACTGACAGGGGCTGCTATGTTGGCGTACTCCGTCTGAAAAGGTTTTCCTCTTTGCTCCTTCTATCGTAATGGAAATAGTCTCGTTCGTAATTTTGCTTTTAACTGACATCTCAAGCTGCAGGGACTTCTTTTCAGGATACTTTCAAGTGTGTGTGTGTGTGTGTGTGTGTGTGTGTGTGTGTATCCAGTATGTATTCATATTCACCTTTGGCCTGGGGTGCTGAAACTTGGTGTGTGTGTGTGTGTGTGTGTGTGTGTGTGTGTGTGTGTGTGTGTGTGTGTGTGTGTGTGTGTGTGTGTGTGTGTGTGTGTGTGTGTGTGTGTGTGTGTGTGTGTGTGTGTGTGTGTGTGTGTGTGTGTGGAAAGATAGGGTCTTTTTCAAGTGAAGCAATAAGTTCTAGTAGAAAAATAATGTATTTTCCCCCTTTTTTTTAAGCAAAAATAGGTTTCGATGGTTAAAAGTAGTTATTGTAAATTCTCAACGTCGAGTTCAAGAGGCATAATTGTCTTACGTTCTTTCCTCAAACAGAACACAAAGCTTTTTTCCCAGACCCGTCGACATTTGGTCAAGCCTCCACCGTCCCCATCAGCCATTGAATCAATCAATACTTCAGTCAATCATTCCTCAGCTCCCACTTTGCTAAAACTGCACCGTGCATCTCGTGTGGCAATAATTCAAAGTTCCCTTCGCGATGCTTGAAATCCTCAAAGATCCTCCCGATTTGACCTTTGATCCAGCGGGCGGCTGCGGCTCCACCATGAAGGCGCCGTGTGCATCCGTCTCTTTTTCCTGTTCCCGTTTGGGTCGGGATTTGCCGTCTGCGTATCCGTTTAGACTTTTACTTACAGCTACGTACATCTAAAATATCTGCTTCTAGATTTTCAGCCCACGGATGATGAACCTTGTTACTTCGGGTCTGTGGGCTTGAGAAATCGCCCGGCGTATCCTGTCTAACATCTAGACAGACATGTGCGGATGCACGGAAGAGGCTGGCGTGTTGATACGCTGCTGGTTTTGGACAATCTCAAATATGTAAACACACACCTTTCCACGTGTATTTTCGCACGTGAGGTCAACCTCTGCTTTCACAACCAGAGGAAGTAACGGCGCGGCACTTTTGCGGACTTGTGCAGGGCCCGGGAGGATATGGACATAATGGATGCCTCTCCCACTCCCACTCTCTCTCTCACACACACACACACACACACACACACACACACACACACACACACACACACACACACACACACACACACACACACACACACACACACACACACACACACACACACACACAGCCATACACACTTCGATATGTATTCTATTACCAGTGTAGCTATTATCCCATTACAGGGCCGAGCTTGTAGGCCGTGCATCACGTCAGACGGCCATATGCACCGTGACTCACTCCTCCATGTGCTCACACCTCCGTCGTGCCTGTCTGGGGTTTCACTTCCACTGTGTACAAAACATCACAGACAGATCAACTTTAAGAATGAGTGGGTTAGTGGGTTAGAGTTGGGGGGGGGGATGGGAGTCCGGATTGGTAGCTTGTGGTTTTGGAACGTGGCAAAGCAGAATCGTCCCATTGTTGTTGTGATGAGGGTTGTTCTTTATTTAGATGTGGTGGTATTCACGGCTTTGCGCTCCATATTCTGAGATTCCTGTATCCGACAAGCTCAGGTTGAATTGAATCTCTCCTCCCCAAGTCTGTGCCTTGACTTCAATTCAATACAACTTTATTAATCCACAAAGGCAATTCGATTTTTGGGCATTAGTAGAAACAGACATATGCGCAGACGGACAATTACAAACAAAAGAGCTGTTTTGAAACTACGTTGGACTGATAGTGTAATTGCCTTTCAAAAAATAATAAAAGTCAATATAATATAAAGATAAAAATAAAATTTAGCTACAGGCAGCAATGTATCCAGTTTAGTCGGTGTGGTGGGTATGACAAACAATGCACTGTACAAGCCCCATCCACCATTCTGAAGAATTTATTAAGGTCAATGTTATAACTATCATTCAAGATGACATGTAACCACATTTATCGTCTGAAATGGAATACACACTTATGTTATATTGGCAACAAATCTGGCTCTGACTATGAAATATAACGTTGTTGTATGCAATTGTAGACTACCGTTAATTTGGAATTTGGCTTAATATCTAAGGATTAACACAAATGTATGTAACCGCCTTGCCAAACATGTGTTTTTTCCAGTTGAACTCTTCCCTGCCTCCTCCTTTTTCAAACCAATTCATTTCCAGTGAGATGTGATAAAGAAGGCTCTGCATTTCAAAGCCAGGTATTCTATGTGTGGGGATCAGTGTGTCCCAACAATGTCCGTCGCTGTAAATCAGTCATTATTAACATATACCCAGTGTGCACTTTAATAGGTAGACCTGTACAATCCAATCTAAGCCAATACACAACCAGGCTCTGCCATAAATTCTTCTTTTATGAAGTTTATAATGTTCAGTTTTTATTGACAGTCAGAAATGTGAAAATTAAATTATAGGTTTATGACTGAGGTCATAGTTAAATGTGGATTTGTACTGTATCACATTATATTGAGAGGGGTTTCTTTTTTTCCTCCTCCCTTGACTCATTGAATGAAAACCTCTTCTATGACAGCGTGAAAAAAGCCCTGAACATTATAGGCAACATAAAGTGAAATTTATGGCTGAGCTGGTGTATTGGATTACATTGGATTGTACAGGTGCATATATGCACACTCCTCTTACCAGAGTGTGCAGTCCTGTCTGCTCGGTGAACAGAGCGGCCCACTAGCTCCACGGCCACATTGGGAATGGTGCTGTCCAGCCAAGTTTCTGTAATGATCGTCACACAGCTATCCATGTGGTGCGAAGTAATCCTCCGTCTTGTTTCAGCCATCTTATGACGAATGACCGGGAGTTGGTAAAGAAGACACTCGGCAGGGTTTTTTCTGTGCAGGTTAACCCCGTCCGGCTCTCTTGCCCCGTCCATTTGCTTCCTTTAAGGGGCACCGAAAAGGGGAGAGTGCGCCGCCGCATCCGCGCGCACCACTATCTTGGTGGGGTCCCGATTGTGTCTGTGACCAATCACAAGTCTACAATGCTATCACGTGCAGAGATGATAAAAAAACAGTTTTTTACTAACTTATTCCACAAAAATAGACTGATTTGGATCATCCTTGGACGACAGAGTGTCGTTATTTATTACGGAGGCTAGACCCCTAATAAATAAGGAAAAGTCCACATGACAGATAGGTATTTAAGTATTTCATGTGCCAAGCCCAAGATGAACACAGAATTGTCCTTCAGTTCCTTGTTCACCAGGGGGGATGGCTTTCGGATTGAACCACGCTCTGTGCCGGTTGGTAGAGCACCTGGGGAGGCATAGGCGGCACCCGGGAGGGAGCATCTGGAACTGGGAGTGAAGGACATGGGCCCTGTTCCCCATGATGTCATGGGCCTTTGCCCTGACCTGCTGCTCATAGAATGAGGCTCGGCTTTGCAGGGGCACTCCAGTGACTTTGGAACAGGTGTTCACTATGGTTTGGAGACGGTTTCTGTTTTTGGCGGTGAGGGATGGGAACCGGCATACGAAGGAGAAACACAAAATACTCTCGATGAAGGAACTGTAGAAGGTCAGTAGGATGGCTTTTTTGGACACTCAATGAATTCAGTTTCCTGAGGAAGTATCGACAGTGTGATTTTTGGCTTCTGTGTTTTGCTCAAACTTCAAGGTGTTTTCAAAGATGCTCCAGAGATATTTTTGGTGGTCCACGACATCGACCGCCTGGCCAGTGTATGACCGCTGGGTCTGTCCTAGGGAGCTTCCTCCTGAAATCTATGACCACCTTCTTTGTCTTGGCGATGTTCAACTCCAGCAGTGCATTGTCACACCACTCCATGAAATCATGGAGGGCGGGGTCATGATGAGGTGACAGTTTGGATGGATGCTCTGACTTTCATTAGTGTAGAGAATGAACGGGGGCGGTGGGGTCGGGGGTAGGATGTACTGGTGTCTGATAAATAGTGGACACAATTTGATTTGGCTTTCGATTTTAGGTTCATGATTCGATTTTCGATATTAACATGTATTGTTTTCAGCACTGATGGCTGTGGCATTAATCGAGTCTTGATTTGTAAAGAAAAACAAATGTTTCTTGATAAGTTACTTTTATTTGAATAATAACAATTATAAATAATAACAAAAATATGAAAATATTTCAACAACACAGCTAAACCGTTAAGAGCTTTATCAAATCTAGACTTTACAATAATAAGTAATTTATGACACTACTTTTAAGTTACTCACCAAAATAAGCGCAGAAAATCGGATGCTATTTCTTGCCAGAGGGGAACGCTGATAGTAAAAGGCAAATAACTACCTGTGTCCTGGCTTCTACATGTACTAAAACGCGATCGGCTCGATCGTCAACTCACCTTATGCGTCTGCGCGTGCTGTGTGCGTTGAAGGAGGCGGTGCAGCGGATCCCTCCGGGGCCGAACGCAGCTCGCCCAACTCAAAAATCCATAGTCCATAAAATTAGACCTTGGTCCAGATTGAACTGTCCAGGTTCTTGGCGAGGATGACAGGCTGCATGGTGTTAAAAGCATAAGAATACTCTAAAAAGAGGAGCCTTGCAAAGGCTCCTAGATGGCATGAGGAGGCCAGGTCAGGCCTCTCGAAGCGGGTGTAAAACCCATTTTGGTCATTGGATCACTGACCACCTCCACGCTCGCCCGTCTTCTCTCGGCCTTTGTGTTCACAGCGACCGTGGTTTTAATTCGCTGCCACCCTGCTTTGCAGATGCCTTGCTGATACTTCTGCGTGATCTTATTTTTGTGCTGGGTTTAAGCCTGGCTGATGGCCCGCTTCACCTTTCTGTTGACCTGTTTTTTCTCCTCCGAAGATCCTGTAAAAACACCCTTTTTTCCTCATTGAGGATGCCTTAAAACTCATTGGTCACCCGGGGTTTGTTATTGGGGAATTTAGTGATCTGCTTCGTAGGAATTACAGAATCGCCACAGAATGTAATGTGTTTTGATATTGTGAATACTTGCTCATCTAGACTAGTGCTTGAATCCAGGATCCATGTGGTGCCGTCAAAACAAGCCTGTAGGGCCTCAATGTTTGATGGAGTCCATGTTTTGACTGTCCTCACCTCTTTACTCGCTTCACCACAGGGATGTAGGCTGAGGCAAGTAGGATGATGTTATGATCAGCTGATCCAAGGGGGGGGGGGGGGGTGCTATAGGCTCCGGGAACTGGGCCATAACACTTATCTAGGGTCTTATGCATGCGTGCCTTTGAGTGATTTGTCCATGGAGAAAGTGATCCTCAAGGGTGAATTTGGGGGCATCTGGTGAGATGGCATCCGGTTTGTGTTGGGTAACAGATCAGTGCCTTTGTCAGCGTTTGTGCGTGGATGGATATAAACAACTATGGGGTGCATCGGCATTTGCATCTCAGTCCTCCTCATTTGCATCTGCTTTTTCTCTTGTGGTTGGATCCTTCTCCGTGAGAATTTGTGAAGTTCGACAATGGACGCAGTATCTCCGCCGGTATATTCCACGCCGGGTCAATTGCGCCTGCTGAGGGACGCAGATGAAGCAGGAACTCCACAGGAAGAAATGTTACTGAGGGGGTTGAGCGGCCGATCGGAACCCCGTCCGAACAGAGCGTCGCTTCCCACAGCTGGGAGGACCAGCTGCATGGAAAACATGCAGAGATTCATTTGGGCGATCGGATAGTTCTAGACCAAGGGAAAGAAGTAAAAATGTTGTATTGTCAATTACATAAAGTCGGCTCCCAAATAGAGTTGGGTTGATTTACGGTGTTGCCGGTCCGGTGTACGAGCCTTAACCAGTTTGGTTTTATGCAAACCAACTGAACCGGCGTTCTGGCAAATTACCATATTGACCCGAAAATAAGACAGGTTTTTTTCCCTGGAAATACGTCTGAAAGGTGATGTCGTCTTATATTCGGGGTCTAGACTTTTAAATGTCAATATACGGTAAGATAATAAAAAATAAAATGCGTCTTTCAATTTGTTTCCGCACACATACAGTACCCTACAACTGTGGAACAATGCCGACAAACCGTCCTCGTCCGATCCACCATTCGCTTTCCATTGCTGTGGCAGTTCACTGGGAACCCAAAATATCTGGGTGGCTTCCGGAAATTTGTGAAATTTGGTTACGCATTACCTAGTGGTACAATTCGGTATACCGGTCCCGGTGTTTGGTTTCATATCAAACCGGTTTGAACATATTCACACGGGCCCAATTCTACTCCCAAATATAACATGATACACGTTGCCAAACACCTGAAACCGCATGAAAACACGAGCACAGCACAGACAGCCCCAGGTGCGCCACACGAGCAGCGCCCCTAAACTGAAGAAGGGAGATATGGCACATGACCTCTGTGTTTATTAGTTGTTAGAAGAGGAAACAGATGCTTAAATGAGATCACCGTCTATACCTGTGCAGAGGAGACTGAAGAGATAAACTAAACGAGGTGAGATGAACTAAATAGATCGATTGCTTCTACCATGAACAGATGGATCACGTTTTACAGTGAAACTTGTGTCTTGGGTGTGGTTTTGGGACAGTTTTTATAGTCCCTCGTATCAAAGTTATAGTTACAGCCCGGACCAACATATGCTTCCGGCTTAGAAAGTCACCTCCTAACAAAAGAACAGCGGCGATATTACTCTCTAGATAATATAAAACCTGTGAAATGAAAGCTCACGTCGTTGCAGCGGTTGCTGCGCTGCCTCGTGTGCCGTTTGATCGCCTCGTTGCCGGTGTAAAAATAACCGGAACAGAGGTTTGATGATGACGTCTGTGTGTGTGTGTGTGTGTGTGTGTGTGTGTGTGTGTGTGTGTGTGTGTGTGTGTGTGTGTGTGTGTGTGTGTGTGTGTGTGTGTGTGTGTGTGTGTGTGTGTGTGTGTGTGTGTGTGTCATGCAGAAATAGGCCAGGCAGCGTGCTGTGTACCTGCCGCCGCAGCGATGGAAGGAAACCAGTCTCAGGCCACATCTGGCACCATTACAACCCGCTTCTAATGGGAACGCCGGGTTTCTGCCTTATCTGCCCCTCACGCCGGCCGCGGCGGCTTAGAAAGTCACCGTCAGCCCACGTGTACAAATGACTCGGACAAAAATTATTTCCTTTAATATCATCTTTTTCATCTTTATCATCATCATCATCATCATCATCATCATCATCATTTTTTTTGATCTATCAAAAAGTTCTTTGTGTGTTTATTTTTATTTATATGTTTGGTTATAAGTTAAATGTTCTGAAATAACATAGAAACTCTAATGAAATATATGTTTTTCAAATTGATTTAAAAATTGATTTTTTTTTTGGGCAAAATATCGGTTATGGGTGGACTGGGAGGGACTTTAATCCCCCCCCTTCCCCACAATGTCCACCATGGCTCACTGCATCGTCTACTACTACATCCCTGAATACACAGATGCAACCCCCTTGGGGGTAAAAAGCATGATCTTAGTTCCATTGTTTATTGAAACTGTAGTGGATACCATGCCGGTGGTTCATTCCTGTCAGCCTCACTTTCTGTTTGACTGTTTTTAAGTATATACTAGAACGGGGCCCTCCTAGTTAATGGATTTGTGGTGGTGGAACAGGCCAGGTGGGTTTTTAGCGTCCCAGAAATTACACTTGTTAAACGTGTTTAGTGATTTTAGATGTGACACACAATGCACATGCAGTATGCACACACATACACTCTCATTGGATAATGCAAGTTGATCATCCGGCACGACTGACTCCAAGCCACATCTCGTGTATGAATCTGCCGCTGGCACTCAGAGAAGATGTAGCGAAGCACCTCGCCTTAGGAGGAGAACAATCCAACTTGACGGTGCTGGCGTTCCTCCGCCGGCCCCGAGCTAGAAGGTGATAGGGGTGGGGGCGGGTGGGTGTAAATGGAGACACGATGAGTCCTGGATTCCTCACTCCCCCCCCCCCCCCCCCCCCTTCCTATTGCATGTGCGTGCCTTGATGGTTTACTCCAGAGGTCTTTCATTCAAATTAAATTTGCCTCTGTGGTTGGGGTTATGGTCATCCCCCCGCCGCGAGCCCCGCCCCACCCTTCTCTCCGTCCCTTCTTTCTTTCCACGGCCTCGATGGCCTGTCCAGCAGCCGCTCCGCAAGCCACACCCACCATCCCTCCGACCAAGCGCTGTTATTTTTTTTTACTCCCCGGGCGATGATGTCACCCCTGTTTATGTCTTGGTCAAACACATTTAGATTTCGACACATTTAGTCCCAGTGGCGCAAAAGTCAGCGTCTCGTCATCGCCGCCGGGTCCTGGGAGGTGTTTGGAAGAGCATTAGGGCAGCGTAGCCGTTCGAAAACTTCCTGGGTTTCTCTGTCCTTCCTTATTTTGTCCAAGTCTTTGAAGGCTCTTTGTTCTGAGGAGTCGAATCCTCGATGTACTAAACCTCGAGGCCGTCTGCCTCCTCCGCCTCTAATTCATAAATAATGACCATGCAGCAGGCAGGCGGGACGCCAGGCAGAGCGGCGGGGCAGACGGACTGGCTGGCCAGGCTAAGGCAGGGATACGTGTTCCTCACATTAATGACATATAGGGGGGTGTGTGTGTGTGTGTGTGTGTGTGTGTGTGTGTGTGTGTGTGTGTGTGTGTGTGTGTGTGGTGGGAATTCACTGTAAATTGTGCTCTTTGTATTAAGTTTTAGGTTTATTGTATTGTTTTTTGTCTACCTTATCTATCGCAGTTGGGCGTCTCAAGGCCTTGGGACGATTCGAGGCATACGTTGTGTAGGAGAAGAGCAGTGGGACTATAAATCACGGTCCAACCAAATTAACTTTGAGAGACGGGTGACTCTCCTTGACTCTTCCATCTCTCCCCCATCTCCTTCTCCCTCCCTGTCCTCCATCTCTCCCTCCGCCCCCTCCCTCCCTCTCCTTCATCTCCCCCCCTCCCTCCATCTCTCCCCCTCCCCTCTCCTCAATCTCCTCCTCCCTCCCTCCCTCTCCTCCGTCTCTCCTCCCAGATGACATGGCGTCCCCAGTACCGCAGCTCCAAGTTCCGCCACGTGTTCGGTAAGGCCGCCACCAAGGAGAGCTGCTACGATGGCGTGCCCATCACGCGCAGCGTCCAGGACAACCACTTCTGCGCCGTCAACCCGCGCTTCCTGGCCGTCATCACCGAGTGCGCGGGCGGAGGAGCCTTCCTGGTGCTGTCGCTCCATCACGTGAGTGTCTCCACCGTCGGCTCCGCCCCCCTTGTCTTGCAATGTGAACGACAACATTAACAATTCAACTGGAAAACAAAGGTGAAACTATGAATAAATATCTGTACAAATATCACTTAAAAAGGAAAACGAAATGTAAGATACAAAACTGCAAAATAAATAAATTAATAAAATGAAAATAAACTTTTTTTAAACCTGAATTAACCTAAACGCACTGAGCTAAAAAATAAAAAAAATAAAATAAACTGCATATTGCAGCTCATACCTGCTTTGACTCCGAATGACTCCCAAACGATCACAAGTGGACTATTATAACATGGAAAATATAAGCCGTCAAATCGAGTAAAAAGCTTTTATAAATGTTTATTCTTCAAAATAACTTCCACATTCCTTCAGCATTATAACAGAGATTTATGTTCCAAATGTGTAAATTGTTGTGTCACGTTACTTCACGGTGTCAACCAGAATTCTTTACGTAGTCGACCCAGTTCAGCAGTGGCTGCGTTATAGAGCTTCCTCTTGTCTTTCCTTTTTTCCATATTCTGAATAATGCGATTGCTTGTTTGCTTCCTCCTTGACTTTTCTATACGGATTGTTCGATGTTGTCCTTTTTTTTCCGTGCGCGCATGTGCGCACACACACACACGCACACACACACGGCAGCTGGCAGCGACAGCTCTGCTCTTAGCGTTGTGCCTTCTATAAATAGTGCAGAAGCCACGGAGCCGAAACGAGCCTCCGAAATGCCAGGAAACCCCTGGCAGCTCATCCAGGGTTTCGCTCTCTGCATTGAACCTGGTGCCTTTAGCTCAAACTCCTCTGGTCCGAAACTGATAAATCATGCAGGGAAACACTTATTTTACACTAATGATCAGTTATCGGTGCTATCAATAGCTTTTGCGGGGACCTGTCGAATAAACACACCTATTTTGTGGAGTTTCATGGGGGGCCAGGCGCCCTCACCTGCTTTCAGTCTGGATTCACGGTCTTTTAGACCATCGCCCCGCCACAGTGATTTATCACCACCCTCCTGGCGTGGGCAGATACTGCATACCAGTTCAAGAATGACATAACTCATCTTTTACCCCCCCCCTCCTTTTTTTTTTCTCTCCTTCCCTGTCTTCAAGTTGGTGGAACCTCAACCTCAAAGTTGCGTTTCATAATCCACGTGTGCATATTTGCTCTGGCGCCGGCAGATAAGCCTGTGTAAAATGTAATCCTCAATACAGTGAGCAACGTGGCCTCACAGGTTGAGGATCCATTGTTTTATCTGCTGGTGTCATCTGTGGCTGCGGATTAGGTTACTGGACTCTTTTCGGCCATGGTATCTGTGTGGCTTCAAAACGCACGCGCGCACACACACACACACACACACACTCTCACACACACACACACACACAGACAGACATGCATACACAGACTTTGCACTCCTTGTGCGTGTGTGTCTGTGTGTTTAAGGGGGTGGGGTGGCAGGACAACAGCCCTGGGGCCGAGCTTATGTCATTCCCATATGTCTATACAGTTGATGTGGGCGTGTGTGTAAGCTGTGAGGACAGGTTTCCTAATTGACTATTTATAAATGCACCAGGAACATGGGTCCTCACTAACCTGGTATATTTACTTGGACCCGGTGTGTGTGTGTGTGTGTGTGCGTGTGCGTGTGCATGCGTGCGTGTGCATGCGTGCGTGGATTTTCTGGTTTAGAAGTGCACCAGGAACATGGGTGCTCACTTACCAGGTGTATTTACTCGACCTCACTTTAATAAAAGTGTGTGTGTGAGATATGGAGATAAAGGCTTGTTTCTGTATAAATTAGACACATTGAGGGAATATATGTACATATAATAGCATCATTTGCAGTGAGGTACCTTTTATCTATCTATCTTTCATTTTTGTTTTCAAAATCTTCCCTGAGTTTTTTTGAATATCCTTGAAGTATTCTTTAACCCTTCGAGAACGGAACAGGAGACTTTGCTTCTCGTTCGTGTCTTGATGTAGAGTTACCTTCCCAAACCTGTGGAAAGGAGTTTCTCACTCAGGTTGTAGATTGAACCCCGACATATTGTATATTAAGATCCCTGAAAAAGAAGACTGTGCCACAGGACTCGATCAATACGTCAGAAAAGGCAGAAATTTACTTTATTCTCCATTTAGTAAAGCGTGTTGTTTGGATTCCCTCGTCAGACGGGGAAGGTGGACCCTCACCATCCCAGAATATCGGGCCACCGGGGGAATGTGCTGGACATCAAATGGAACCCCTTCAATGACTACTGTATAGCGTCCTGCTCAGAGGACACTACGGTGAGCGCACCCACACACACACACACACACACACACACACACACACACACACACACACACACACACACACTTTTTAACAGCAGCACTGCCCCATTGGAGTTATACCGTTAAAGTGTGTGAGAACAAGGTGATAGGAGTTTTATGGCTCGGCAGGATCGCCTCCTATAAACTATAAACCATTCCACACATTCCAGCGCTTTGACTGAGCAGAGTGGATCACAACAAACACCCCCTTAAAAGAAGAAACCCTGAAAACAAATTTGCTCACATCTATGGTAGGATGCGCCCAATATGCTTTCAATCCTTTACATCCAAGACCACACGTCCACCCCCCTACTTGTCCCACGGTTGTTTGAGGGCTTCCTGACTTAAAAAAGTGTGTGTGTGTGTGTGTGTGTGTGTGTGTGTGTGTGGTGTGAACAGGTGAAAGTGTGGGAAATCCCCCCTCACGGTGTGCTGAAGAACCTGACGGTGCCGTGGAAAGAGCTGCAGGGTCACAGCCGCCGGGTGGGCCTCATCGAGTGGCACCCCACCGCCAACAACGTGCTCTTCAGCACCGCCTACGACTACCAGGTAAAAGAACACACACACACACACACAAACACACACACATATACAGACTCGCACGCACTTTTTTTTATGTCACAGAGGAAATAAATTTAGGAATGAAAGTAAAAAGTAGAATAATAATGAGAATAATTAATGAGGGGCTTCGTAGAAAAGAAAGTGGATTCCTCACCATGATTAGGAATGTTTTCGAGGTAGAATACATAGACACATGCTTCATTCGTCCTCAGGGGGAAATTAAAACAGTCAGAAGAAGCTCACACCAAAAGAGGCAATGACAATGAAATAGCCATAGAATAAAAAGTGGAAAAAAGAGAAGGCAATACACAATAAAGCTCAATAACCAATGACCTGAAAAATAAGTGATGTACATAAACCTAAACACTAAACTAGAAGTGGTTGCATTTGCAATGTACAATGTACAAAAGAGGTTGATCAAAAAAAATATGAAATGAACTGAAGATAAATTATATGTACACTATACTTAATGATAAATATTGATCATTATAAGTAAACTGTGAAAAATAAGCCTAAAATAAGTAGTGAACAGTAAGAATTCCGCAATTTGGAATCCTACTTTTCACGATGCAGACTCTCAAATGTGAGTTCATCGTGTGTGTTTTTTCCCAGGTGATGATCTGGAACCTGGACTGTCCGGAGCACGTGATAAAGAACCCGGTGCGGACCCTCAGCCACCACACGGACGTGGTCCTCTCCATGTCCTTCAACACGGACGGCAGCCTGCTGGCCACCACCTGCAAGGACCGCAAGATCCGCCTGATGGAGCCGCAGACCGGCAATCTGCTGCGGGTACTGCTCCGCTGTGTGTGTGTGTGTGTGTGTGTGTGTGTGTGTGTGTGTGTGTGTGTGTGTGTGTGTGTGTGTGTGTGTGTGTGTGTGTGTGTGTGTGTGTGTGTGTGTGTGTGTGTGTGTGTGTGTGTGTGTGTGTGTGTGTTGTTTCCTGTCTCTTTCCCCTCTTCCCAAACTTATCTATTACTCCGGCACCACACAGCTAAAACTCACACCTCCACTCGGGGTCAGACTCACGGCGAAGCTCCCCGCTGTCCCCGGGTCAGCCACGTCACAGCCCATGCACTCTGCTTTTATCTGTTCTCACGCATTCCATTTGTTGGAAGATGTTCTTTTTATAAATATGTTGTTTTATATTCGTTTTTTTTGTATTGATCGTGTCTTTGGTTTTTTTTCTTGTCAGAATTTTATTGTTGAAGCAGTTTTATTGTTTATTATTCATTTTTAGGTGAATTGCATATTGCCAACTTTTTCGTATTATGTCTGTCTGTCCATCCGATAGTTCACCTTTCAAGGGGTTCTTACAGTATCATGACAGCGCTTGCTTCTGCTTTTTAAGGATGCAAACTGTAAGGCACACAAAGCCAACAAAGTGCTGTTCCTGGGCAACCTGAAGATGCTGCTCACGACGGGAAATTCGCGGTGGAACGTGCGACAGCTGGCCCTGTGGGACCAGGTGAGCAACCCGTACGGCACCGTGACTGGCGCCGCCAATAAAATCGCCGCAAACGAGACGTCCGAGTTGTGCTGTGGGCGAGCGGCGGGACGCGGGCCGCGAGAGGACCGTGATGAAGGGATCTGCTTTCCCTGGCAGTAGCGTTTACCTCCTGCTGCGCCCTCTGGTGGACAGATTGCTGAACTTTTCTGATTCTAGAGCAGTGTAAAATTGGGCATCACCAAAGCCATGCTTGACCACAACCACTTGTGTACCTGCTGTTGTTTATATAATAGGCATTTTAGGCATACTTGGCTGTTTCTAGATATGATACAACAATAATACAATGATAACAACGTGTTGATGCTTGTTGATGTTTGGCTGATGTGCCTTGATGTGAGTGCGCATCGAGTGTTTTTTCGAGGATTGTGTCCGAAGAAAGGATAAGGGATCGAGCTCTCTCTTTTAATTCTGCTCTGGAAATTGATGTTCATGTTGAAGTGATGGTCTGACTTCCGCGAAGGTGAAGAATGCTCATAGAGGGGAAATATACGATTATGTCAGAACGCGGAACCGCTGTCAGATTGTTGCCTTGATTTTTTTTTTTTTTTTTTTTTTTTTTTAAGTGTGTTTGCGTGCGTTTCCTCTTTCCAGGAGGATCTCTCGGTGCCTTTGTTACAAGAAGATCAGGATGGTTCCTCCGGCGTCCTCTTCCCTTTCTACGACCCTGACACACACATGCTTTATACCGCCGGGAAGGTGGGTTCTCGAAAAACGGCCGCCTGTTTCGCTCTTCACCTTATTGAACCCGAATAGCGGATCGGAGTCTTTAAAATGTGCCACGGTGGAATCCTTTCCGTTTCTCTCTTTCTCTCTCTCTCGGCCTCTCAGGGCGATGGGAGCATCAGATACCATGAGATCAGTTCGGAGAAGCCCTACATGCACTTTCTCACAGAGCACCGCTCGCATCTACCTCAGAAAGGAATGGGTAAGACGGAAAGACTAAAATCCACAATGTCCCGTACTTTGGTTTAATCTGAGTGGAGCTCGACATGTGTTCCTTTTCCGTTCACAAGCTCAAATAATTTCCACGGGCCGCGATTTGCACCCGAAAGCGAGCTCGCTGTGCAAACAAAGCTGCGTTATTTGAATAGGCAAAGCAGGTTGCTCGTGAATTATCTCACACACACACACACACACACACATAAGTGATACACACGCACGCACGCACGCACGCACGCACACACACACACACACACACACACACACACACACACACACACACACACACACACACACACACACACACACACACACACACACACACACACACACACACACACACACACACACACACACACACGCAAACCAAAGCACCTGAACATGACATGCATCCCACACTTGTAGTTCCAACGTAAAGCTGAAATGTCAGGAGAAGCCGTGGTGAAGAAAGAAAGAGGCGGAGGCGGGGTTGTTTTTTTTGTTTTTTTGGGGGCGGGGAGTGAACTATGTTATTTTTCCTTGTTTACTAAACTGACCCAAAATTGTAACAAACATAAAGAGTTTGGGATTCCCACTCCCGTTTTCAGAGACCAGTCAATTAACCGATCGACTTTTATTTCACCTTGAGGAAGCCTTGAGGAGGAATCCTCATTTACATCAGCGTCGAGTTACAACAGCGATCAAAATACAATAAAATGTTGACATACGTCTTTAAAATAACAGAGTAAATAATTGGATAAAAACGTAATTATACAAAATAAAAATCTATTAAAAAAAAAAATCAATGCAAAATCTTAAAAAAAATAAAAATCTCTATTAACATTATAGACATGCAAAATTTTAAAAATAAAAAAACAATAAAATGTATAAAAAAAATATATTTATAAATATTATAAGAAAAATACAAATCAATAAAATAAAACAACAGGGAAAATATAAGAGCTCTTATAATTAAAGGGCAATTACACAGAAAAAAAACCCACGCCCTCAAATGAGTTCCGTCTGCAGGTGTGATGCCGAAGCGCGGCCTGGACGTCAGCTCCTGCGAGGTGTTCAGGTTCTACAAGCTCGTGACAACCAAGAGCCTCATCGAGCCGCTCTCCATGATCGTACCCCGCAGGGTGAGAAGATCCCAACGTTCACTTCAGAGAAATAATTCATCGTACCAAATGTAATGCAAATAAATCCTGTGTGTGTGTGTGTGTGTGTGTGTGTGTGTGTGTGTGTGTGTGTGTGTGTGTGTGTGTGTGTGTGTGTGTGTGTGTGTGTGTGTGTGTGTGTGTGT
>NC_137191.1:18505457-18665457 GCF_960531495.2 Zeus faber
TACGGTTTGTATCTCGTTTCAAAAAACGTTCTCAGACCATTTGTACGCATTTTAATGATTTGGAGAACTTACTGGAACACGTCAAATCGAAATTTTTCGAGACGCTTGTTTTTTTTTTTCTGGCAGTCATCCGGAAAGCCCAACGCCATGTAGGTGTGATCGGTTTTTAATTGTCTTTTATTTTTGTATTTATTGTTTGATATAAAAAGCTAGATTCCATCTTTTTTTGACACTGACCCTTGTCATTTAAAGAGCATCCTGATAGAATATATAGTAATAATCATATTTGACCTCAGGGATTTCCTGAATGCTCTTTAAACATATTACTGTAGTGAGATTTGGACCAATCTTCTTACATTTGCGCTTTTGAACATTCCATTGAATATAATCCATGCTTTTGCAGCCTTGACCAAAGTTCCATACGTTATAATGCACGACAGCCACATACATGATAATTAGGTACATGTGTCATTGCACAACACATTACTTTATTTTAAGGTGTCCAACAGCCTTTTACCTCTCTCTCTCTCTCTCTCTCTCTCTCTCTCTCTCTGTCTACAAGTCTGCCTCTCTCTCTCGCTCACACACACACACACACACGTGACTGCGGAAGTATTGTCTGCGACCCCCGTGACCTCTGCCAGGACAGTTCTAGTACAGCAGTGTCCTCTCCTCTGGATTGACTCATTGATTTGACCTGTTTCAACACTTTCCCAGCATGCATCGCTGCTGCTACACGCAGCAGTTGACTTAAAAGGCCAGTGCATTCTGATATCAAGCCATTTGAACCCCCGTCGATGAGAAGTTTTTTTTCCCCTTTTCTTTATTTTGCCGTTTTGCTGCTGATTTATTGTCCGCTTCACTGTCGCTCTTCCTAATAGAGCTGGGGATTTTTACCACAGCGAACTCGAGCTGTTTAGAACTGCTGTTTTTTATGTTACAGTTCATTCGCCCTTTTGAATTTAGCGTAGAGCAGAACATTGTCTTGCTGTGACATGGACACGATAAATACTATATCACTGCCAGCAACAAATGACCACCCCACCCTAGTCATTAGATGTTCACGTGGTGCTTTCAAGAATTATTACAGCCCTTTTTCCTAAAAATAAAATAAAATATAAACTGATTATTGCATTAGAAATAAGACAATTTCTACAGTGTGGTATTGCTTGTGTGTCCAGTACGATCTGTCTATTTCTTATTCCCAAATCGACCTTTGGGAGAACAGGTCTATAGCGGAGGGGTCCGTTTCGGAGGCTTTTTCTCTGGTGGAATCCTACATCTAAAGAACAGTCTCTGATGTGGAGACGGTCCCGAGCAATAATGTCGCTTCAAAAAGGATTTAAAAGCTTTGGCAGCGGCAGACGCACCTGTTCGGAGAAGGCGTTCATTTCAGGGTTGCTGCCGGCCGCACTGCGAGCCTCACTGTGCCTAACTTAGCTGCAAATGTAGGGAAACAGATTTGTTGTCTTCGAAGTATATCCGTGTAAAACATATCCTCCTGTTCCTTTTCATGTTTCTAAAAAAATGTTAAGATAAATTAATCGTATGAAATAAAATATATATACAGCAAATTTTCCACTTTTTTTTTTTCTTGTATCGGGGCCAAAGGAGTGTTAATGACTTATATGTTGAATTTTGATACAAATTTTGTTCTCGAAAATTTCTTCCACCCACTGTGACTCGACTCAGCAGCTGAGTCGCTGTACACTTCTTGTGCAGACCGGACATCGAAAAGCTTGTCACAGGAGCCTCCGGGTGGCTGCAGGAATCAAGAGTTTAAATGAATACCTTTTAAGACAACCGTAAGACTAATGTACAGACGAAAAATACGTTTATGAACTTCAGGTTTGGACTCGAGGCTGACATTTTGACAAAATAAATTGATTCAAATGAGATCAAATGTTTTGTCTTGAAAATTAAGACCTCGCACAAGACTTTCAAGGCCTAATGTTTGTAAAATAGAAGTTAAGGACATTTTAAGAACACCCATGTCATGTTGACCATTACCGAAACAAGTTATTTCATTGGTTTTACTATTGTACATATAGTCACTCTTCCTTAAATCCGTGTGTGATCAAGAGCAAAATTGAAAGCCTTTCCTCCGGTCACTGTTTCTAAACAGGAAATCCATACATCGGTTCTTCCTCTAGACACCAGGACACCAGAAAGGCACATCAAGAAGGGAGGGGGAAAAAAAAGCATCAAATGTTAACATTTTATTTACAAAGTTGTTTTCTTGTCATACAGAAAGTAAAAATGTAGCTACAACCTTGATTTATGCAACAACCGGCCACACACACAAAAAAACATGGCTCGCTTGTTGCACAGTTGCTATAGCAATAATTTTATTGGGAAAAAATAAGGAACGGAGGAGGAAAAAAAAAGAAAAAGAAACAAAAAGGACAAAAAAAATTTGAAATAACCAAAAAAAAAAAAAAAAAAAATTCATCCAACAAGTTATTAAAAGCACAGACCCAAAACTAGATACCAGTCCCAAAGTCCTCACGCAGGAATACATATAGAGGGGTCGACAGTGAAAGTGTGGAATGCTGAGTGGGGGGCTGCCTGAGAACCTTGGGAAGGGGGGGGGGGGGGGAATTCGTGGTGTGTGTGTGTGGGGGGTGGAGCTCTCGGTTCCACGGGAGAGGGTGTGGGGGTGAGGGGGGAGGGTGGCAGGTCCACTCAGCCCACCCACCCATCCTACAGTCTTGCCTCACAGAAGGAGCTCGGAGCGAAAGGTCGGCGGTTTGGGCGGGGCGGCGTAGAAAGGATGACAAGGATTTAAGGAGGGCGGGTGTTCGGTGGGAGTGGGTGGGGAGGGGAGGGGTGGGGTTGGTAACTCGGTAGGCTCTCGTTTTTTTTTTTTGTTCTTAAGTCTTGCTCATTAGTCGTCGTCTTCGTCATCGTCATCCTCGTCCTCTGGGTCCCGCTTCCGCTTCTCGCCCCCTCCGGCCTCCGCTTCTGCAGGACGACAAGATTTCAGGTCAAACAGGATGGACAAGTGTTCATCTTGACACACGGGCAGCCTGAATACCATCAAGACATGGTATTGCTGACAAGCAGTAAATGACAATATCGATAGATTGTCATTTTTAAGTTTGCATATCGAGCTGTCAAGTCAAATGCGGAAAATTCCTACGGGGCCCAAAGCGTCACCCTACATGCAGTTAAGATTTTTAGGAGAGGCCGCACGTCGGCCACAGCGGCGACCTCTACGTCCCGCACAGGGACCGGACGTACCTGGGGCATCGCTCCAGGCGTGTTTTCATGCACGACCATAAAGCTGCCCCTACTGTAGCACGCGACGTGTTACCACCGCCTGGCGTACGCGACTCGAAGAGCCGCAGCTTTTTGGGACGTATGACATCTTCAGGATTATTTCTGCTTCTTTCCGGCGAAATGTAGATGATCAATGCTCCCATAATGCATTGTGGGATGCGCTCGCCGGCTAAGCGGGCAGTGTCTGTATACTATGATATTTGGGGGGATGTAGGATGTCATCCCGGTGCATTTCTCCTACTATTTGATGCATACTATGGGTTTGGACTTATTAAACACACATTTGGCAAATTATTTTTTTAAGTATCTGGTGTGCCATACAATCCGCTCCCTCAGTCCATGTTTTTTCACCATGCTAACAGATGTATGTATGAGTATCAGCATATTTAAATTATACATTATTCTGAATATTTTAGCTTAGTCCAAATTTAGTGTCTTTATTGTGTCATTTCGTATGACCCAAAAAAGACATTTCATTTTATGACATTTCTGATAAGAAAGATAAATATTAAGTGAAGGCCTCACAAGGGTGTTGATGGGATTAATCAATGCATTTCTATGAGTTTTAACATCGGTTCTTTCCGGCTTCAGAAAACACATTTTTATCTAAAAAGACAAATAAAGCCAAACAGTTAACACTGACCATCTTCATCCTCGTCGTCATCGTCATCATCATCATCATTATCCACTTCCCCTTCCTGTCCAAAGTCTTCCTCCTTAATGAAAGAATGGATAAAATGATACACCACGCACCAACAGAGCAGCTGGTTCCTCAGTCTGAACCTGGTTAATACCATTGATAAAACAAGCAAAAACAAGGAAAAGGCCCTTTACTTCCTCCTCTCCGCTGCCCTCCTCGTCATCCTCCTCTCCTTCTACCTCCTCTTCCTCCTCCTCCTCGTCATCCTCTTCCTCGTCAAAGTCCTCCTCCTCCCCGTCCTCTTCCTCCTCCTCCTCTCCCTCTGTAAAGCCAAGTGGAACGCAGCTTGCTAGTCACGGGGAAACAGCAGCAGCAGCAGCAGCAGAGAGCCACGGTAAACACAACTGAATTTCTTTTTCTTTCTTATTTGATTGCAAATTCAATCATTTTTACCTATTTTTTTGTTGGAATCTGATTTTCCTTCACATGCAAAACATTTCATGCGTAGTTTGTAGACTCTTGTATTATGACATTATATGATGATTTCATTCCACCTCACAAGGATATCTTTCCCCTTGACTTTCTTAATCTACTTTCCTATTTTAACAAATATATATTCTCTTACTCCAACTAACGAAAGATACTTATTCCAAGGGGATGTTTAGCTGGCTGAGACATAGACAGCGGTTTGATACTGCCGAAAAAATTTACTTATTCTAACGCCGAGTTCAGACTACGTGATTCTGGCTGGTTTTCCACCCCGCAACAGGTTTTTGGAGATCGGCGAGCGAAGCCCCAGTGAGGAACGAGCGTGTTGTGTGAGACCGCTCACAACGCCATCCGAGCGCTCGCCGACGCCAAAGAGACATCAAGCAGGTTTAATATCCGGTCGTGTCGGGATGGAGTCAGGAGTAACGCAACGAGCTACAGCCAATAAAGCAGACACGGGGTGACCGGGGGGGTCGAGAAGGAGAGACTGGAAGAGGGGAGTGCAACATATCTATTGTACTGTTCTTCTCTGGGTTTTTTAATGTATTTCCCATTTCAATTCCGCTTTTATTCGTTTTACAGTGATCAAGAATCTAATAAAATATAAAATCCTGGCCCGCGCGTGGTATCACGTCATTTCCGGTGTCAATTCTCAGGTGCGTTTCCTCTACAAAACATAGTTTGGAGGCCCGGCACTCATCGGGGATTCCTCCCGGTGAAAGACATTGTCGCGTATGAGCCCCTGTACTGATCGGTCATGTAGTGTGAAACCACAACAACTTCAAGATTCCCGATCGCAAGACAGAAAGTTGTGTAGTGTGAAGGGTACAGCGATCTGATGAGTTTCAAACCCGTGTCGTGTGTCCACGCCGTGGGTCGCTTTCAACAAAAGCGTCTGCTAAATGACCAAATGTAAATAATGTCATTGAGCATTGATGAACAATATGCGGTAAGTTGACCCAGTATCCACCCAACAATGTATAATATTGATTCATTATTTTTCTCTATTGAGCACTTTCACTCCGATTTATTTTCGTTACATTTGGTATAAAGCAGAAACACCCTATCGTATTCCATTTCACAAGAGCAACATGGACTCCGTACATTGATCCAATGTAGCCCCCACTTGCTGCCACACACCTTCATCGTCGTCGTCGTCGTCGACGCCGTCCTCCCTGTCCTCCATGTCGTAGCCGTCCAGGTAGGTGAGCTGGGGCAGCAGCTTGAACACGCTCTCTCTGTAGTCGTTCAGGTTTGTCACTTCGCAGTTGAAGAGGTCCAGACTCTTCAGTTTGTCCAGCTTTTTCTGTGACGGGCGGACACGCAGGGTGAGAATCTGCCGCTGCGTCGTGCCCTCGGGGGGTTTACTTACTGTAAAGGGGCTGATTTCTTCGTGCCCGAGAAACCGCATTTGCATCGGCGTCCCCCGCCCCCAGGAAGGGTACCAGTAGGTGTTACACAGTTTATACCGAGATCTAGCGATAACTCTCTTAAAACAGCAGACCTTTCCTTTCAGATCAGATTATGTGTATCGCTCTCTTTTTGAGAGAAAAGCAGAAATGTTGCAATGACACTCAGTCGTCTTTTTAAGGGAAATGTAATACCAAACTATATTAAACTCAGTCACAATGCAATCAATGCAGCTAATTTGGTAGAAGTTTACGCCAAAAACGTCAAACAGCTTTACTCTTGCTCTGTGTATGCTTAGTATTTTATGGCATAACGGCCTAAAATACTGGCACGCATAACAAGTACGGCGTAGCTGTGGAAACTTATTGTAACCATGTGTATGGAACCTTTCTACTAAAAGACAGAACCGGAGAAGGCTTTACATTTTAGTGGTCTAACGGAACAGAGTTTATCCCTACGGGTCGCCGCTACTTTATGACACCTTGGGCCGAGCTGCTGTCTCTCACCGCAATGCGTCAGCACGGCCGCCATATTGGAGAGGTGAAAAGCCGCTAATAAACAAATACCATGTGTATTGAGAGATGCAGACCTCTCTACAAAATTGACTGTAACTTTGCTTAATTCTGAATCCGATTTTCATGAAATCGAGTTTGTTATAAACGTGAGACACTGAACGTGATGCTGGTTTCTTATCGGAATTCAGTTGGATTCAGTTGCCGGGGGCGGATTGAATCATATTTTTTCATTCGCTGCCATGTTTAAGCGGAAGGAGGTTTCATGCGCGCCTCACATTGCACTTTAATTAAACAACTGAGTAGTGAATATTTTAAGAATTGAGTTAAAATTTGGACATCTTGAGGGTTGCTTTCATTTCAAGATCTTGGGCAAAAGTCCCATGCTTTAAGCACAATGAATGGAAACCAAGTCTTGCAAAATGTCTCCCTGTCACTCAAAACCGTGATACCAACCCAGCCGTGAGTTTTGTGAAGCGTTGCACCCTGAATATTTTTTAGTAAATGACTATTAGTTAAATTAAATAAATGTCTTTTTGAGACGCTGTGGATAAAACTTTCCCCCCCGTGAAGCACCACCAAAGCTCAGAAAACCTAAAGACTAAAGAATTGTGTATAACAATTCAACAGTTAAACAACTGATTCAGTAAATGTTGTATAACATTTGATTAGGTCTCACTTAGTATACGGCAACATAAAAGGTGTACCGGTAAATTTGGTCATTGCTGCTTCTAAACTCTCTTCTTGGGCGGGGTGTGGAAACATACCAGAGGCTCCAACGTGCTGATGTCTTTCAGTTTGTTGCCGCTCAGGTTTAGATGTGTGAGGTTGGGGAGTTTCTCTGCTAAAATGTCGAGGCCGCCGCTGATTCTGTTGTCGCTCAACTCCAGCTGGAAGGAAGGGAAAGTGGCAAATGAAAATTGAGAAGCGCTCAAACTCGGCCACCTCGCAACACAAACCACGCCAGCCGTGAGCTATGAAGGTCCGGCGTCACCTCACCTTTTTCAGTTTTCCTAGTTTGGGCAGGTTGGAAACTGACATTACACCAACGTTTATTAAACTGAGGAACTCCAGGTTGACGAACTCCGCTGTGAGGCCGCCGATCTTCCCGTCAGAGGATCGGCAGTTGTCGAGGACGAGCTCTCGTACCTGGGGCACGGGAAACACACGTGCAAAGGATAACGTTGATTTTGCTGTAGCATCTGAAGGGTTAACTTGCTTATCAAAATATGAACTAACAAAACTAGTTGGAATAGTCTGCAATTCATACACACACACACACACACTTTTTTTTCAGTTTGCTTAATTTGATGCGATAATATTGCTTTAATAAATAAAAGTAAAACGTTGAACAGCACAAAATGGGGTAGAAGTTACTTTGTAGTCCTGGTGGTTTCTCAAAGTCCCCTCTATATAAACCACTAAATGCATTTTAACACTTGGGAAGGCGCGGTTACGTTAAAGCTTCTCCAAACATTACCATTCGGAGGAAGTCAAATTAACAGGCTCTAAACAATACACTGTGCACAACAAACGGAGTTGTTGTTTTTTCTTTGAAATAAATACTATATTTGTCCACACAGGAGGGGTTATTTTGTTTGAATGCACTGAACCTTCCCTTGGGCTTTTATTAAAAAGGGTTTTCAATATTAACTTTTTTTTAATTTTTTTTTTAATTATTTGGGCATTTTTTTTAGGTTTACTGTATATTGACATACTATATTTATTACATTCTATATGACTTCATTGTTATTGCCTATTGTTGCGATGGGCGCTGCTGTAACAGCGCAGTTTCCCTCCGGTGGCGAATAAAGTCTCCGCTAACGATGCAGCCGCTCATGATAAACACACTTGACTTGTGTTGGTTGGCTCAGCTAAAACAGGCTAAGCTAAGATAGGCTAAAGTAAGCTAAGCTAAAGTAAGCTAAGCTAAGCTATTGTCCTTTTAAATGCTGCCGAGCCGCGGAGGAGCCGCAGCAGAGGAGTCTGCCCGCCATTAGCCACCCAACGGCAGCGGAAAGGACTCAGTAGTCGTGCCTTTTTTTTTTTTTTTCTCTCAATTTAATCTCCTTCAAAAATAACTCGGGGAAAACGACTTAAATGGGGGAAGTGGAATCCCTACGGACGAATTGGGGGCATTTTGGCGAGTTTGTGCCGTCGAGTCGAGGTCGAGCGGCGGAGGAGACGTTGAGAACGGAGCGCTAGTGAAAAACAAAGATGGAGAGAGTTGCTTTCTCCACAGACCAGACAGAACGACAACATGGCGACAGACACAGTACGCAGCTTCAACACTTCCGAGGGGCGGAATGGCTACGCGCCGCGGCTTCCCGGCCTCGTTTATGCACCATTTCGACGGGGCTTTTCGATGATAATGTGTATTACTTTCGGCATGGGAACCATATAAAACGCCGAGCGTTTTGTGTTTTTGCAGCCCGGGCTAGGTGCGCGGCTGCGCCGGTCCAACTGGGCCTGATTCCCGGAACCACCGGGTCAAAAAACAAAACAAAACACCGAACAGATTAAAAAAACAACAACGAGTTGTCTCAAAGCTAATGATTATTTTCGGATTTATTATTGTTATTTTTTTTATGGTAATATTTCAGCGACGGGGCGCGCGGCGGTTTGTCGTAGTGGGTCCACGACGCAGTGGGTTCGGTTGTTTTTATTAGTGCCGTAAAGGGGTTAATTTGGCGGGAAGCGAACGGGCAGCACCGCGGGCGCCGCACGGATCCACTGGACCAGAACCGAGGACGCGACGGACACAAAAGGCTGGAAACAAGTTGGAGAACGTTCGTATCGATCCGTTAGGTCGAGCAATGGTGGTGGTGGTGGTGGTGGTGGTGGCGGGCAGGCGGGCGGGCTGGCGGGCGGGGGGGGTTACTTCGCAAGGGTGTAGGCTGCGTGTCGGCGGGGGGAAACGGGTCCGACTGAACAAGTTAGTGCGGGTGGAAGGTGTGTGTGTGTCGGCGTCCGGCGCCGCTATGGACACGGACATGTTATGGATGTGGATATTTACTGGTTCGCGGTTGGGGGTGGGTGGGTGGTGGTGGATCGGGCTGATTCCTGGACCCAAGTGACTTATCTTGTTGTTTGTCTGGCTCTCAGGAATGTCTCTTGGAGGATTTAGAAGAGCGCTCGGCCCGGGTCTGGGGACGGCACGACGATGTTGTTCCACGGCTTTAATTCCAGACACGAGGAAGGCATTTGGGGGAGTTTAGAACCGGGGTTTCGTGCGGGCAGTTGTGCTATTCACAAACATGGCTTCCAACAAGGGGGCTGTGTAAAAACGAAGCCGCTCCGTGGGAAAGCGGGGAAATGCCCCGCATACTACCCGACACGGCGACGCGGACACTAGTTTCTAAATCGTGCCGCGGGGGCTGGAATAGAAGATCGGGGTGAACGCGTGTGTTGTGCGGCATCGACGGGGAAGCTGCGAAGCGGCGAAAACGCCGCGATAACGAAGAATCTGCTTCGGAAAGTAACGATCGAATAACGAGCCTTTCTCGTCTTGTTTCCCCCCTCACACCCAAATCCCAGACCGGAGCCCCGGGTCGGCCGAGCGTGTTCCCCCGGTATTTTCCGTCCCCGTTAATAAAAGAGAAACGCAGCCCTCCAGCCCATGTGGTCACCATTACGTTTAGCCTACACAGGTCACTCGGAAAGCGGAGAAAAACTAAAGGATCGGCTCGGGGTGAGACTTACATCCGACGGCGTCCGGTTCCTCAGCTCCAAGTGGATCCTCCGCTTCATATCCATGTTTAAAATTAAACTTTTTCCTCTCCCCGGGGGTCGTGCGGGATTGTTCTTCAGTCCAAAAGGCAGAGAGATGCCCTAATGGAGGGAGAATACGGGACTAAGTTAGTCCGGCGAGGAGAGAAACCATGGAGGGAAACGGGACTGGAACCCAATGACTGCTCAGCAGCGCCCCCCGTGGCCAGAAAGGCACATCGCCCCGTTTTGTATTATTTTTTTTTATTTTTTTTTTATAAATAAGGCAATGCAGTCACAAAATATGACGCTGCTCCGAAGCGTTTGGAAAAGTGCTTTATTAAGTCGGATCGGGTGTAAACGTCTCGTGGATTTCGCCCCGTGCAATGAGATCCTTTATATTGACATGTTTTCAAATCGTGCAAAACATGGAATTCTATCGATACATAAATAATAATTAAATACAAATGGAGAAGATTATTGAAATACTACAATCCAATCCAATGTACTAAGATTTTTAAATGGAAAAAAACCCATTCCATCCATAACTACATGATGTATTATTTGTGTTGCTTAAATTCCTCTAACACGCTTTAGTTTTTTGCATTTAAAAATGTACAATAGACTTGTAGATTGTAGTATTAATTTCATCTGTATTTGTTTTATGTATATATGTGAATTGTGACACAGAATTCCTTCCATAGCAAAATGACATTTTTCCAATTAAAAAATAAATGTAATTGTTTAGGTTATATGTATGTTTGATATAACTTGAAATACTCATTAAATTAGTATCATGTCATTTTATATTTTTTTATTGAAAAGTAGAGTAATATAAAAAATGTCCCCATGTTCCATCTCCATAACACTACCTGTTGCCATGTGATTTCTTATTTCTCACAATACACTGCTCACTGTACATTATCCTTTAAAACTGCATATTCTTTTGCATACTGTACATACATATTTTGATTGTATATATTTTTGCTTATATTTTACCTATGTATTTTTGCCTATATATTTTGCTTTTCTAGTACATACATTTTTTGTGATTCAGATCATTTTTAAATTTAATTGTTTTTCACAATACTTTGTTTTGCACA
Organism: Zeus faber; assembly: GCF_960531495.2. Taxonomy (NCBI): domain Eukaryota; kingdom Metazoa; phylum Chordata; class Actinopteri; order Zeiformes; family Zeidae; genus Zeus; species Zeus faber. The sequence goes on from NC_137191.1 coordinate 18,516,602, forward strand.
GCACTCGCAGTATACTTGTATGGCTGCATGTCATGAATACAAATCTTGAATTTTGACTAAGCAAATGCTGAAGTTGTAAGCCCCCTCTGAGAAACTTGATCAATAAATCTCAGGTCAACTTACTGTTTTTGTTGTCTCTAGTCAGTTCATGTTCACCTTCTTTTCCTTTCCCGCCCGTGCTAACACTGAAGGTGTGTATTTGGTTCGTTGTGAAGAGAGCATTGTATATGTACATGGTGGGTCCCCCCCCCCTCCACATTACTTCCTGCGTAAAGCCAACATCCCTGCAGCAGAAGCAGTCTAGTGTGCCCCACTACACGGCCATGCCTCAAAACGCCATCAAATCTAAGTACTAAAAAATACTAATCCACATTATATTTGTGATACTGGAGATGTTTGCATAATAGTCACAACAGCTTAATATATATGATGTAATTTTAAATGTGATGTGGTGTTATTGATGGAGAACATGTCAGTCACTGTTTGAAACAAATTATTTTAAACACTGGCCTTTTGTAAGTGGGGAAAATTGCATTTTACCTCTTCAAAATCAACCTCCAGTATTTAAAATCATTTTCCAGGAGAGGGCACTAATATGCATTTTCTGAACAGTCTGCCTTTAAACTCAGGCGTTAATAAAATACAGCAACATGGGTTTACACAGATAATAACGCCTCCCCCCCTTTGCTATAACGGTTCATGATAATAATCTGACAATCTTTGGAGGTGGAGGTGTGTGGGTTATTTGAGGATTGTCAACATAACACTCCAGTCACTCCAGTGAATCTATAGAACTGCCATTGGTAGAGCTAGTGTTCGTCGTTTTTCACTGTTTATGTACTCTTTGTACTTCCTAAAGTAAGCTAAAGCTTAAGTAAAAATACTGTGCAAAAAGCACTCCAGTTAACGTAAAAGTTCTCCATTTATCATTATACTCAACAAAAGTATTAAAGTACTTGACATTAAATGCATTCAAACATCAAAGGTAAAATACTCATTTAACATGAGCTCATATTTTTGTGGAATAAAATGGTAAGTTTAGTAAGAGTTACACAAGTAATACCTCAAAAGTGTACAAAATTGTTAGTTACTTTCAAACCCCCAGGATCAGGATGCATAACACATATTTGTAAAATAATGTTCATATAAAATGTTAGTATTTTAAAAATAATTGTGTATTTTTGGTAAGGTTGATCCACTGCTGATCGCACAAAGTTGGAACAAACTTTTAAATTACGCCTTGTAGATGTAATATGAGTGAGGATTCAGCGACTGGATTGCTAATTTCTTGCTTCAAATTTGTTCAGAAACAGATTTTGGTGGACTGAAAAGGAGTTTACAGACGGATCACAGAATGCGAGGCCTCAAGGGGAGGGTGCCACCCATTTAATCAGACCGTTAGAGGTGTGTTAGAATGGTTAGAATGCATAATATGAGGTATCTTCAGCAGAAAACTTAGGTCCCCTTTAAAACCACCTACCTAATATTGAGGAGTACCCCCCAAAACAGCTCTGACCCATTGTGGCATGGACTCCACAAGACCTCTGAAGGTGTCCTGTGGTATCTGGCACCCAGACGTGAGCAGCAGATCCTTTAAGTCCTGGAAGTTGTGAGGTTGGGCCCCCTTGGATCAGGCTTGTTGTACCAGCTCATCCCACAGATGCTCCATCGGATTGAGATCTGGGGAACTCGGAGGCCAAGTCAACACCTTGAACTCTTTGTCATGTTCCTCAAACCATTCCTGAACAATGTTTTTGCAGTGTAGCAGGGTGTATTATCCTGCTGAAAGAGGTCACTGCCACCAGGGAACACCGTTGCCATGAATGGCTGTACTTGGTCTGCAACAATGTTTATAGGAGGTACAGTACCAGGTAGGTACAAAGTAACATCCACATGAATGCCAGGACCCAAGGTTTCCCAGCATCACACTGCCTCCACAGGCTTGCCTTCTTCCCATAGTGCATCCTGGTGCCATCTCTTCCAAAAAGACAAAAAAAAAAGCCACACTGTGTGCGCTGACACCTTTTCTTTTTTTTTTACATAGACATCACTACATTAGCTCTTGTGTGTGATCAGGCCAGACGGGCTAGAATTTTGCTCCCCACAAGCATCAATGAGCCTTGGGCAGCCATGACCCTGACCAATATTACACACACATTAAAAAAAAATAAAGCTTGAATAAATTGAATTTACTTATACTTCGCCTTTAATTATGGAAATAAGTATTAAGTCAAAGTATATCAAAATAAACTTGGTACAACAGTAGATCACCTCTTATTCGGTTTTTAGAGCATGAACCCTCTGAACAGTTGAGTGTGTCTTGCTACTGGGCATGTCATGAACATGTAACTGCCAGTTTAGTCTTCCGCAATCATTTGAAAACAGCAATTCAGCCCTGGTACAAATGGCAACATTTAAAAAAGCCACTGTTGCAACGATAAAACTGGTAGCAGCATCTTTCATCTACAAATCCCCAGCAACTTCAAATGGACAAAATAAAGCAAACAAGGACTGCTATACGTAAAGCTCGAACCCAGAACTTGTCCTCAAACCCCTTTGGCTCAGAACTAGGGGCGTGGCTGCTCCTTCCAATTAAAGCTACCCACACTGAAACAGCCCGTTTTGGAACAGTCTGGGTTTAGAGGCATGTCACAATGGCTAAAATGCAAAATTGGCAGGGTATTTTCAGCAAAAAAACGTAAAAAACATGTTTTTGGGACCTCAGAGACCTATATTTACATGTGTGAAAAGAAGCATAATAGGTCCCCTTATAAAAGACGGGAGAACAAAAGACATAAGAACTGGCGAACATGTCCCAGGACACCGTTGTCAGAATTCTCGAAAAAAATAGTGTTTCCACACAAAAATAAGCAGGGTCAACACCCTAAAATAGGCGATTGACACCTTTCCCATTGCCAGGAGAAATGCATTTTTTTTCTGGCGCGTCACGTTCGACCTCACAAACGCATCAGAAAAGGGGCGTGTCATGGTTCCAGCGTGATTGGAACAAAACATTAAGAGGAGACAGCAACGTCAACAAACATAAAACTTGGGGGGGGGGGTATTTTGAGCCGTTCAAAAGAGTTGGATCGTTCATGAACGACCCAACACTACAGTAGAAGCAGCGTGGTCCTTCGGTGGTGGGGAGCGGGGATTCACCGCTGTGCCCCCCACGGTGCGATCCCCACACGCACAAAACGTCATGGTCCCCCGTGCGGAAAAAAGTCAATAACTTCTGATTTTGGATCCTCAATGGGATATGAATCTTGAAATGATGGAATGACACACGGGTATTCCTGTCCATGTATGCGCCAACGTCCGGAACTTCAACGCGCGTCGCATCCCGCAGGTTAGGTGGCCAAAATGAGCAGGTCGACCCGGGTGTCCTGTTCTCACATCAGAGCCCATCAGAGCTGGAGCCGATAAAAACCCGGGTCTATTGCAGGGTCATTCGACCCGGGTTTTTCCCTTTCCCGCTGGTGACAAACACCGGGTGTTAGCGGGTGTGTCTGGGTTTTTGGTGCAGTGGGAAAGTTATAAGAACTCCGTCTACTTTACGTGCCATTAAATGCCACTAGGGGCGCAGATTCCGTGACACTTGTTTTCAGAGCGAGTTGCTAAACAGAGAAACAAGCAAAACAGCAGCAGCAGTGAAAGAAGCACATATGCAACAGCGAGAGGAGTCGTCTGTGTTTTTGCTTTGCATAAAGATAAAAAACAAACAAAAAAAAACAATCACCTATAGGCATTATTTTAAAGACCGGAGTTCATTTCAGTTTAAATTCTAGTTATGGCTTTTCTCATTGGAATAATTTCAAACTTGAATGTCTTATCAATATAATATGTTGATTGCATGATTGTTTTGTCTGTCATCATTACAGCTGTTTTCATATGCTTTGAGCCCTTTCTTCAGATGGGACACCTTTGTAGGTTTGTCGATATCAATTATCACCAAGTACAGTGGTGGAAGTGAAACTTTTATGGAATATAATTACAGTTTAAGTGGAAGTTCTGAATTCCTTATTCTGCTGAAGTGTCTACTTACCGTGGTGTCAACTGTAAGTAAACAGTATTTCTATGAAGTGTGGAAAAACGTGTCAGCAAGGTAGTGAAAAGCGATGATACATTGAAAGACAAAATTGTGAAATCAAACTCAAACTGTGTCACACAATGTCATTTATTAACAGTATATAGAAAAGTGAGAAAAATATATAACAAAACAAAGACGCACTTCAACAACTCAAAACTGGTCAAATTTCTTCACTGAAAGTGTGGTCATCCGGCTCTCCCATTTCCATTTCGTACATAACGTCATTGACCCTCTTCTTGAAAATGGCAGTGTGCCGCCGAGAGAGACCACGCATAAAGTGTCGAGCTCGGCATCTCTTCCCTCGGTGTTATTCATTTTTCACTAGTCGTTTGCTCCGAGTCTTGTGGCTCCGGGAAAAGAAAACAAAAAACAAAACAAGCCAGAAAAGAAGAGCCTGAAGTCCGTCCCCTGCCGTGACGCAACAGTATTTGGGCCAACATAACAAGGGGAGCTCTCAAATGAGAAAAAGACATCGGGGGCTTGCGCCGAGAACACCGCAACAACCCAGATCACCGTGTCAATTTGTTCTCATCTTGTTCTGAACGCGACTTTTTGGTGAAAAACTTCTACTTTTTTTTTTTTTAAATATGCCTCCACCTTAAGTCTTATCAACCTTCTTATAGGGATTATAAAATCTGAAGTGTGCCCAAATGGCTGCCTTCATTGAAGATGGCGCAGGTTGAATTTGGTTTTCCTCTGCCATGAAGTCTTACAATTCCACTGCTTGTCTTTCGCGGCAATGTGTTCTATAGTCGGAGATGAGACTCACGTTTCTATGACCACAACTGACCTGTCAACAAAGTGCCATCTGTAGGATTTATGCCTGCCACAGTCTCTTGCGCACGTAGTGCGTGCACTCGCGCACAAAGCACTGGGAGTTTAAAGTCGGCGCATTGTCCATTGCAGTATCCTCAGAAACCACGGGTGGCAGTAGAGAGAAAGTACCACGTGAAGAAGGACGTAGTAAACAAAGAAGAACGCTAAACAGCAAACATGGATGCACGCACAGCATCGGAGCATGTTAATGCCAAGGAGAAATTGCTGTTCATGGTGGTTAAACTGACAAAAGCGCAGAGGAGCTGGTCTTCCATGTCCGTTCCATGCAGACAGGAGAGGGGGGTTGAAGTGATGTCCCGCTCAGCATTTTATTGACAACTTACTAAACTACGGAACAGAGTCACAATGGGTAATTATTTCTCCCTCATTGCAAGCTTCTGTAAAAATAAACTGCACATACATACAAAGAAAAATAATTACCTTTTATTTGTAAACTAAACTTTACAATGCCCCTGTTAATTTTAAATAAAATCACCAAAGTACTTGAATTAGCTGTTTGCGTATACAGGTAGTCCTCACTCAACAACCTACCTGTTTAACAACCGTTCTGACTTAAGACCAGCTCTCTTACCAGTCTGTATTGTGCGCCTCCTACAATACCGCGGCGTGTGCGCTGTGTGCTTTGAGTCTCTGCGTCAGGCACCTCATCACCGTTCTCAGTCTCGTTCTCGCAGTCTGTCAGTATTCACTACCCTAGCGTTTGTAGTGGCCACGCCCCCTTACCGTGAAATAACACGGGTCCTCGCTTATCGACCAATTGGCTTAATGACCTGGTCCGAGGAATGGAACTTGTCGTTAAGTGAGGAGTACCTATACTATTTGGTATCGGTAGACTTTGTATTTCACATCTGGCTTGGGCTGCGGATCAATTTTGGCCAAAATATCAGAAAAAAAAACAGCAAAACGGTGATCTCCCATCGACCCAATGCATGTCTTCCAGGGAACGCCCCTTGCGCTGCTCGTCACCCATGCGAGCCAACCATATATAGTTCTTAGGAGAAAATGAAACCGTATCATCACAATTTAAAAAAAATAGATTTTTGGAATTTGAAAAATCGATTTAGAATCTTAGAAGACAAGAGTTGCGATTCTTACGTGAATCTATTTTTTCCAGAACCCCTATTAACCACTGCATACCGAGAACACCCTACAAGACCTGCTGTTTTGGAGATGCTCTGACCCAGTCGTCTAGCCATCACAATTTGGCCCTTGTCAAAGTCGCTCAGCTCCTCGTCCTCTGGGTCTCGCTTCCGCTTCTCACCTTTTCCGGCCTCCGCTTCTGCAGGACGAGAAGATTTCAAATGTCAGTCAGGTTGACTGACTCTGTGTTCATTTTAACACACTAGCAGACTCAATATCATAACGACATGATACTGCTGACAAATAATAAATGACAATATTGATAGGAAAGGGCGCCTGGATCGGGGCGGGGGACCCAGGTAGGAATGTGCGCGATAGGTCAGCTAGTTGATGAAACGTTGCTACCCTCGCTCGTCTGCACCATAAATGCTCAGTCAGTTAAACGTATTATTATTTAACTAATGTACACATTTAAATTACACATTGACATAATTTGCACTGAAATGTCATGTCTTCCTAGTCAAATGTTTATAAAAAAACGAGCATCCGTTACTAATGTCAACAATGCCGGATAGACAAACTACATAAATAATAATAAAATGAAAAACATCAATTCATAGCTGCGAGCAAAGACGGAAGAGCCCAGCGCCCAATGCCTGCCCGCCCGGCCGGGTGCGGGAAATGTGCCGTACGGAAGATCGTTTTCCAGATGTTGGCGTTCCCTCGTAGAGGGACCCCTCACCGGGCGCACGATAGTACCCGAAAGATGGTGAACTATGCCTGGGCAGCGGCATTTAAAACACAATTTGGTTATTGGAGAATGTGATTAACGGTATCAAATGGCTCTCAAAATATACGCAATATTTTTTTACAATATATGCAATCTTTTTTTCCCTGACTTTTGGACAAGAAGACTAGTCTAGGTTTAAACTTCCGCTTATACGGCAATTAGTCATTAAGAACATCCCTAGACCCAGGGCATTAAGGCCGAGACATGGTTCATTGTAAACTCTGCGGGTGTTCGCTGTGCACTGTCTATAGCGGTGGTTGGCTGTTGTTCAGTAATAGTAAAAGAGGGTGGCACACGCCGGCCTCTTTTACTATTACTGAACATCTTACTATTTTACTCAAATTTCACTGAGCTACTCATCCCAGTTCCCGAGCCACACACACGCCATAAAAAAATAAGTAATAAAAAAAATAAGTAATAAAAAAAATACATTTGTTAAGGGCTGGTGAATAATGGTGTGATAATTCATATTCTTTTGTCAATAGTTTTCAATAGTTATTTTGTAATTTGTAACTTTGTTCATTCGCTATCAAGTCAAATGCGGAAATACATACAGGACCCAAAAGAAGCAGGCCAATCACAGTGCTTGCTGTGCTGCATGTTTTGATGCACGACCATAAATCTGCCTGGAGCACTTGAGGGAAATGGTGTACAACATACAACATGATGCTGCCATCGTCCAGCGTATGCGAGTAAAAATATTTTCATATTTCAAGGGATGTAGTATGTCTTCCTGGTGCTTTTCTCCTACTTTTTGATGCATACTTTGGGTTTGGACATATTAAACACACATTTGGCAAACTTAATAGTATTCTAGTGTGCCATAATATCCGCTTCCTCAGCTGTTGTTTTTCACCGTGCTAACGGATGTATATGAGTATCAGTGCATTTAAATTACACATTTTCCAAATTTTGATAGTGTGTCATTTCTGATAAGAAAGATAAATATTAAGTGAAGGCTACACAAGGGTGTTGATGGGATTAATTAATGCATTTCTATCAGTTTTAACATCGGTTCTTTCTGGCTTCAGAAAACACATTTTTATCTAAAAAGACAAATAAAGCAGTTAACACTGACCATCTTCATCCTTGTCGTCATCGTCATCATCATTATCCACTTCCCTTTCCTGTCCAAAGTCTTCCTCCTTAATGAAAGAATGGATAAAATGATACACCACGCACCAACAGAGCAGCTGGTTCCTCAGTCTGAACCTGGTTAATACCATTGATAAAACAAGCAAAAACAAGGAAAAGGCCCTTTACATCCTCCTCTCCGCTGCCCTCCTCGTCATCCTCCTCTCCTTCTACCTCCTCTTCCTCCTCCTCCTCGTCATCCTCTTCCTGGTCAAAGTCCTCCTCCTCCCCGTCCTCTTCCTCCTCCTCCTCTCCCTCTGTAAAGCCAAGTGGAACGCAGCTTGTTAGTCACAGGAAAACAGCAGCAGCAGCAGCAGCAGCAGCAGAGAGCCACGGTACACACAACTGAGGTTCTTCATTTCTTTCTTATTTGATTGCAAATTCAATCATTTTTACCCTTTTTTTGTTGGAATCATTTTCTTTCACATGCAAAACATTTCATGCGTAGTTTTTAATTTGTTTAATTAATTTGGGAATACATTCAGTTGACATGAGACTCTGGTATTAGAACATTATATGATTATTTCATTCCATCTCACAAGGATATCTTTCCCCTTGACTTTCTTGATATTCTTTCCAATTTTTACAAATATATATTCTCTTACTCCAGTTAACTAAAGATACTTATTCCAAGGGGATGTTTAGCTGGCTGAGACATAGACAGCGGTTTGATACTGCAGACAAAATGAAATTATTCGGAGTCGCTTTGAACAAAAGCGTCTAAATGCTAAATGACCAAATGTAATTAATGTTATTTAGCATTGGTTAACAATTTGCAGTAAGTTGACCCAGTATCCATCCAACAATGTATAATATTGATTCATAATTTTTCTCTTTGAACACTTTGACTGAGACTTTAAGTCTGTTGTTACTGCGCAAATTGTTTTTAATTTTTGAAAGTTTTTTGAGCTAGAAGTATCTGAAACGCGACGGCAGAACGGCAGAATGCACAGACATGGTTGAGGTCTCGTTAGAACCAAGACGTATTAGACGTTTGAGTTTGATCAATATTGACCTACATTTGGAGCAGAAATTAGGGAAAATCAGTAGTAATTTCATTAAGTTCAGGAGCGGGCCACTTTGTGACATCATCATCCGTATTTATACAAGTCCAAGCCTCGTCTCTCCGAAGTCATTTTATATGCAGCGACTTGCGCCAGCCACTTGGACTGCATAGCGTTCACAGACAACCCATGTAGACGGACAACTCGAGCAGGGCTCCAAACTTACACCATCCGTTGACCCGGAGGCGATAGAAAATGTGTTTGAGACAAACAGAGATCTTCCCTGGGACGTCTCCGGGACCAAAGGGATTTTTGTATGTATCAGCCCGCCAGGCCAACCCCCCCCCCTCTTTTAAATGCAAAAAATGAGGCCAAATTTCAACTTATTATCCGGTACCATATGTGCTTGGTTAGCTCTCTCTACTATCAGTGAGTTGAGACACACACACACCCCGCTACAGCGCCCACATAGCCCTGCCTCCTAGCGGAGAGCAGCTCCTGCTTACACTGCTAACGGGACACACTGTACCTGCTTCTCCGCGTCGGGGGGCTATGTGTGGGGCTTTTGTTGCAAAGTGCGGGTTTGTGGTGCAGCAAAGCTGTTTTCCTGCTCCGTAACTTGTGCTCCGGCTCCATTTCTAGCTCTGTTAGCCGTTCTAGTCGTCCAGCCCATAGAGAACAGTAGGAAGCCCATGCCAAAGCTAATGCCAGCTCATTGGCCCGCTACTTTAACTGAAAGTCACGTGGAATTGACTTTTTAAAACTTGAAATATTCAAATACATACATTTCTTTATGAATGTTATTGAAATACAGTTATCAAGTACAATTTATTTAAATATTATGATTATTTTCTTATTTAAAATCGAATAATTTAATATGACCAGAGGAGAATATCAAAACAAAGCAAACACATAAGTAAATATTGAAGAGTACAGTGGTACCTCGACTTACGACTGTAATTCGTCCTATAAGAACGGTCGTATATTAAAACAGTTGTATGTCGAAGCAATTTTTCCCCATATAAATTATGAAATCATGAAGGGTGAAAATAAACAAAACACACAGCACAAACACAGTAAATATGAAAAAAATATGGATAAGCCACAAACTACGTGCACACACGATGTAGGTCGCCCGCTGACTGACTGCTGACTGGCCGCCGATGCGCCAACTCCAAATTTCCACGGTCGTATCTTGGAGCAGTCGGTCGCAAGTCGATACAAATTTTCGCGACTAACGCTGCTCGTATCTCAGATTAGTCGTAAGTAGATGCAGTCGTAAGTCGAGGTACCACTATCTCAGAATAAAAACATAATATTCTGATAATATATTATTTTTATGACTAGAGATGTGAATGTGTAACATCTCAGAGGCTTTTGAACAAGTGCACTACCTCAAGAATATTGTTTTCATTAATGTAAAAGCTTTAATTCTAGTTAATGTTTACTAGTTATTCTGCTGTTCTCTGCTACTAGCCAAGAAAAATAAAAGTTAGTAATAATAAAAATCGAAACTTTTGATCAAAACCTATTTCTTTGAATGGAGCAAAGTAAATATAATTAATTATTTCCTCAACATTTTAATGGTGTTCTTTTATGCCACTAAAAACTATATAGAAACAACATTTAGCTTTTGGGATGGTTTACATTCACTTCGGGATGGTAAAAATTGTTTTTCGAGACAGTGGTGAAAAAATTTAGTCTGGAGCCCTGCCGAGCCGACGCTACGTTGAATAGAAACTCGGAAAACTGTAACTCGCACTGTGTTTCACAAAACCCCGAAAACTATAATCGGTCACAGAAGGCGTTTATGCACCGCAGGAAGTTCTAAGAACCTTTGGAGGAAAAGTCCCTTTCTTTTCTGTACGCACTGCATAATCCAGGAACAATCGTTTTTGTTAAAACACCGCTCTTGAGGGACATTTAAACGACACATCACAAGAGGAACATTCAGTGACGTAAGTGCAATAGGATGTGTTTTACGGAACCTCGGAAAATATACCTTACATGGCTAAACTGGACCCTGTGTATTGCTGCCTGCAGCTAAATTTATCATTACTTTTGGTATAAAGCAAAAACACCCTATTGTATTTCATTTCAAAAGATCAACGTGGATTCGATACATTTAACAGCCCACCCAGCCCTCCACACCCCTGAACCTCTAATCCACACACCGTCGTCATCGACACCGCCCTCCCTGTCCTCCATGTCGTGGCCGTCCAGGTAGGTGAGCTGGGGCAGCAGCTTGAACACGCTCTCTCTGTAGTCGTTCAGGTTTGTCACTTCGCAGTTGAAGAGGTCCAGACTCTTCAGTTTGTCCAGCTTTTTCTGTGACGGACGGACACGCAGGGTGAGAATCTGCCGCTGCGTCGTGCCCTCGGGGGGGTTTATTTACTGTAAAGGGGCTGATTTCTTAGTGCCCGAGAAACCGCATTTGCATCAGTGTCCCCCCCTAGGACGGGTACCAGTGGGTGTGACAGTTTATACCGAGATCTATCGATAACTCTTAAAACTACAGATGTTTCCTTTCAGTTGTATGTGTATTGGTCTCTTTGAGAGTAAAGCACTAAGTTTTCTTTTTTAGGGAAATTTATCTGGGGAAATACATCCTCTCACACGTCGTGTGTTCAAATTGCACAGCAATACACCCCGCCAAGTGTGAAGTAAATCGGATGAATGGTTGTCGACTTCCTTTATAATTACAAACAGCCCAAAATACTTTGGACGCAGAACAAGTAGAGTGATTGTGAAAACTTATTTTGTATGGAACCTTTTCTACTAATAGAAGTGAGATCTTGAGAAGGCTTTACATTTTTAAGAAGTTACTAATATAGTTAGATTAAATAATTTTCTACATTTTTTTAGAAGCTGTGGATAAAACCTTCCGCCGTGAAGGACCGCCAAAGCTCAGTAAACCTAAAGACAATACTTGTTGCTCTATATTGCAAACATTTGTGTGTAACAATTCAACAGTTTAATAGCTGATTCAGTAAACAGTGTTTCCCCTAGAATTTTTTTTCAGGCCCGGTGGTACAAACCGAAGAAGCCCTGAACAGCCATGGTGCTAGGATGGTATATTGGTGCCGTCGGCTTCCGACAGATGCCGCAGCAGGCGGTCTACAATTTATATTTGCGTTTAAATTTTTGTTCGCTCTGTATATTCAAGACTTAAAACAAAGTGATCGCAAAGAGAGGACAACTTAATAAGCTGCATTTATTGCATAAAAATAAGCTGTGTAACCAATGACCTTTGCAAAACATTAGCACATCATGAGCACAGTGTGCATGATTCATTGCTGCACTTTATCTTCCTTGGCTTGGGGGCCCATTTTTTTAAATCGTCATGCCGGCCCCCAAGTTGCTGTGCTTGCAGCCTGCTCCTTGGGTCTGTTTTCACCTACAAAAAGCTTTCATTCCGATTCATGGGATCTTTCATCACATTCACAGCACCACATGGTTTCGTCAGACCCTCCAGATCTTATGGGAAGTTCCCATTTTCAAGCATGCAAAGTGAGAAGGAGAAGCGCCTGCAGCGCACGCCTGCAGCGCACGCCGCGGCGGCGATGCCAGTGCCAGTCGGTCGTTTAGTCGGTACATTTTAACATCCCTAGTTTTACATGTGTTTAAATAGCATAAATGGACTGCAAATTGACATAAAAAAAGGCTATAGTACATTTTTTGGTGGGGGGGGCTAGCGGGGGTTCTCATCGACCTGGTGGCTCGCCAGGCCTTTACAATTAAAGGGGAAACACTGGTAAATGTTGTATAACATTTGATTAGGTCTCACTTAGTATACGGCAACATAAAAGGTGTACCGGTAAATTTGGTCATTGCTGCTTCTAAACTCTCTTCTTGGGCGGGGTGTGGAAACATACCAGAGGCTCCAACGTGCTGATGTCTTTCAGTTTGTTGCCGCTCAGGTTTAGATGTGTGAGGTTGGGGAGTTTCTCTGCTAAAATGTCGAGGCCGCCGCTGATTCTGTTGTCGCTCAATTCCAGCTGGAAGGAAGGGAAAGTGGCAAATGAAAATTGAAAAGCCATCTTGCAACACAAACCACGCCAGCCGTGAGCTATGAAGGTCCGGCGTCACGTTACCTTTTTCAGTTTTCCTAGTTTGGGCAGGTTGGAAACTGACATTACACCAACGTTTATTAAACTGAGGAACTCCAGGTTGACGAACTCCGCTGAGAGGCCAGTGATTTTCCCATCGCATGATCGGCAGTTGTCGAGGACGAGCTCTAGTATCTGGGGGACGACAAACACACGTGCATAGGATACACTTCATTTTGGTGTAGCATTTAGGGATGCCCGACGAGTCATCAGTAGGAAGCCCGATCGAGCCCCGTTCCTCCAAATAAAACAACCAAAAACAGTGTGGGGACGGGGCACGACTCGTAGACCCCTTAAGATTATTTTCTTTGAATAATGCATGAGGGGGGTGCTCAGCGAGAGAGTCCCAGATGAAGTGTCCCCGTTACGCACGTTTCATTACGTACTGTACTCGTTTTGTTCCATAAGCAGACCTAAATTAAATGACCTACATCTTAAATAAAAACACAGTTTTGGCGCGCCGATCGCGGGCGCCCCGTCGTCGGACAGGTGCGCGAAACGCGACCCAATCGCTGTCTGGTCTGCAATCCATGTGTATGTGATAAAATGTTTTTTGGTTTTGTTTTTTTATAAAATATACGTTGAACAACACAAAATGGGGTAGAAGTTACTTTGTAGTCCTGGTGGTTTCTCAAAGTCCCCTCTATATAAACCACTAAATGCATTTTAACACTTGGGAAGGCGCGGTTACGTTAAAGCTTCTCCAAACATTACCATTCGGAGGAAGTCAAATTAACAGGCTCTAAACAATACACTGTGCACAACAAACGGGGTTTTTTTTCTTTAAAATAAATACTATATTTGTCCACACAGGAGGGGTTATTTTGTTTGAATGCACTGAACCTTCCCTTGGGCTTTTGGGCTTACTTTTTTTTAATTATTTGGGCATTTTTTTAGGTTTACTGTATATTGATATACCATATTTATTACATTCTATATGACTTCATTGTTATTGCCAATTGTTGTGATGGGAGCTGCTGTAACAGCGCAGTTTCCCTCCGGTGGCGAATAAAGTCTCTGCTAACGATGGCTGTTGATAACAACAACACTTGGCTCGGCTATAACAGGCTAAGCTAGCCTATCTGAGCAAGCTAAGGTAAGCTAGGCTAACCCTAACCTATTGTCCTTTTTAAATGCCGTGGAGGAGCCGCAGCAGAGGAGTCTGCCCGCCATTAGCCACCCCACGGCAGCGGAAAGGACTCAGTAGTCGTGCGTTCATTCCTTTCCCATCTCTTTCAAAAATGACTCGGGGAAAAAAACGAAAGGATCGGCTCGGGGGTGACGCTTACATCCGACGGCGTCCGGTTCGTCAGCTCCAAGTGGATCCTCCGCTTCATATCCATGTTTTAAAATTAAACTTTTTCCTCTCCCCGGGGGTCGTGCGGGATTGTTCTTCAGCCCAAAAGGCAGAGAGATGCCCTAATGGAGGGAGAATACGGGACTAAGTTAGTCCGGCGAGGAGAGAAACCATGGAGGGAAACGGGACTGGAACCCAATGACTGCTCAGCAGCGCCCCCCGTGGCCAGAAAGGCACATCGCCCCGTTTTGTATTATTTTTATTTGTAATAACACAAAATATGTGAATATGAATATGACGCTGCTCCGAAGCGTTTGGAAAAGTGCTTTATTAAGTCGGATCGGGTGTAAACGTCTTGTGGATTTCGCCCCGTGCAACGAGATCCTTTTCCGTGTGTTTTCGAAGTGTGCAAAAAATATTCTGTCAATTCACAAATAGATATCGTTAAATACCAATTGAAAAGAATATTAAATACTGCAATCCAACAATGTGTATTAATATTTGTAAACGGGGGAAAAAAACAAACAAACACGAAGCCCCGTCAGTCTAGTGTTTGACTGCGGGACAGTATGACAGGAGTACCCCCCTTATACAAGCACAAATCTGTATTCTACTGTATAAATAAATGAATAAAATACACGGAAAAGTATTGGAAAATTTAGAAATGAATCCGCCTCTATTTCCTTGTGACAGTGTGCTGATTATAATCGCAAATTAAAGAATAAAGCCGTTTTTCTTTTCCTTTTGAATGCGTTATGATATGCGATGTATACTCTCTGTGTATCATCTGATGAATCCCGTGTGCTTGTATTCGTTTCTCGTGTTTATTTATTTCAATTTGATTTTATTTTTTTTAATTGACATCTTATTTTGAAGACCGTGCATCGTCGGTGTGTTTCCATGTTTGGTCTCCGCCCCGTCGCGCTCTGGGTCGGTGCCGCAGCCTCTACAGTAAAGGTCAGTACACGTGTGCGCTCCAGTTTTAGGGGCGACTTATTGGAGCCCGTTCAGACACGCCAGCGGATCTGTGGGACTGCCCTTGGAAAGAGCCCGTGTTGATCATTCTCCAAGGTAGGCTTTCCACTGTTTATGTGCTTCTCACACTCCCGAACCGGCAGGTCCTTGCAGACAAGTAACCCCTAGCGCCTTCCTCCAGAGAGGGAGAGCAGAGCACGGTTTGTATTTTATCACCTTGCAAAGCAATGTTTAGAGGGGACCGGGGAGAAATAAAGAAATGGGGAAAACGTAGGTAAAGCTAAAGTAAAAAATACCGTGAAGAAGTACAGCATTCTACTCAATAAGAAGTAGAAATTACTTGACATTAAATGCAGTCAAGTACCAAAGGTAAATACTCTTTAAATATGAGCTCATATTTCTGTGGAATAAAAATGTAAGATATTTGCTTTGAAATGTAATGGAGTGAAACAAAGTTACAGTCACCTAAAATGGAGTAAGACAAGTAAATACCTCAAAAGTGAACAAAGTTGTACAGTTAGTTTGTCAAAACAGAGCCATCATGAATGTGTTCCATCAAAAACAGCAGGTACCACTGGATGAGAACTTTATGATACAAGAAAAAATAAAGCCTCGACTTGACCAAGATACTATGCTTGAGTTATGGATTATTTGAGAAATTCTGTTTGTGTTCACGCAGGGGTAAATGAATAAAAGTGAAGAAATTGATTTCAGTTTTTGAAATGACTATCCCGTATATATGTTACATCTATGACAAACAGTGTTTAGCATGTCTACACCAGTATAGATGCCATTGGCCATCAACTGCTATTTCCACACAGGCACAGTCGTGCCTCAATGTGCTGCGATAAGATTAAGAACACACCCCAAATTTAAGCAGCTCCCTCCAATGAGATAAGTTGGGTTTACCCATGCTCCCCTTTGGAAGATCTTGTTTCATGTAACACTGTTTTGGGCTTTTCCACCATACTAATAGTTTTTACATTTGTACAGGATAATGAAATATTTCCAAGTGACAGACTGAAGGAGCTTTAAAATCATTATTATTTTTTTGAGTTTCTTGAGTAGCGCTTTTATCTGTGTAACTACCTGCTTGTTATACAAGACGTTGACACGTGGAAGTGGAACGACGACCACATTTCTGTCAGATCCGACCATTTCCACAGCTAGGCACCAGCTGCACTCGGCACCTCTCATTATCACGCACACACACACACACACACACACACACACACACACACACACACACACACACACACACACACACACACACACACACACACACACACACACATGTTTTACAAACACACACACATTTTACAAACACACACACACATGTACATGCACACACACACACACGCAGATGCAGGCACACACACACACACACACACACACACACACGCACTCACATATCAGACTGACATTCTTCCACACACTCAGTTGCAGTTTGTTTTTTGCTGCCAAGTCTCCACCTTTTTAAATATGATAAGAGTGAAGCTGCAGAACTCTCCCGCCATCCTCATGCTAATGGTTAACCAGATAATTCAGTCTAGAGTGGCAAGTGGAAACAGTTTGAACATATTCGGTCTCATTCCTTTGTGCTTCTCCCTCCTGAATGGATTAAATATATAAATATATAAATATATCTATATATATTTATTTTTGGCCGTTGCAAGGATTAGGAATGGAAGAGACGTTGACCAAAGAGGAGCCAGAGCTGGAATGCAAAACCTCCGATGAGACTCAAGGTAACAAATGACCTTATGATAAATAAAACATTTTGTAAAAAATGTAACAACTGAGGTCTGACATTCCGACAAAAAAACAACAACCTACTACATGTGTATTTGGTAAACTTTGTCCATGAGTGGCTTTAATACGTCATCCCACCTCAGCATGGTACCAGCAGATGCTGGTTCTACTTCTAGATTCTCCAAACACATCAAATAGTCACATTCGCTGGAAGTTAATGTCAAACTTGAATAATGATTGATGTTTAACGTTTGAGCGTGGTTGGGGAAGGGACAGATATGAGTTTGAAGCCTCTGCTCA
Organism: Zeus faber; assembly: GCF_960531495.2. Lineage (NCBI taxonomy): Eukaryota > Metazoa > Chordata > Actinopteri > Zeiformes > Zeidae > Zeus > Zeus faber. The sequence goes on from NC_137191.1 coordinate 18,533,970, forward strand.
CGTGTATTTTCTGTATTGGATTATATTTTCTCCGTTTATCTGGATTTCTGTTTGGTAGGTGGGACTGGGATCCGTCGCCGGCTGCGGGACCGGGATCTTCTCAAAAAGAGAAAGGCCGAGGCGGAGGAAAAAGAGACTGACCAGTGGGTTTATGGGTAAATGTATCAACTATCAGTCAGGCAAATGTAGTGACTGTTAACCATGTTTGGGATTGGTTCAGTACTGTAGTGACCATTCTTCATGAAGTGATCATGATGCAGCTCGTGAAGACCAAAATCCAGAGCTGAAGTTTGTAATGCACAGTTTTGTTTTGTTTTTTTTGTAATACATGAAGGTTTAGGTGAGGTTCAGGATTAATTCTTACAAAAGGCAGCCTACATTCGGAGGTGAACAGATGCATTATCAGTTTTGTGTTTGCTTATCAGTGTCATGGTTTATATTGAATGTGGAGCAAGAGGAAGCCAAAGGTTGCTCTTATATTTCTGACTATTTACTCCCAGATCCAGGTCAAGGACTTTGAACTATCAGCCTTGGGGAAAAAAAAAAGGTATCACAGAGAAGTGTATCGATATTCTGTGTTCTGTCAGGGTGGAGAGCAGGAGGAAAAGAGCGAGAAGAGAGGGAGGAAGCAGCTCGGGGAGGAGAGGGAGGCCGAGGAAGACCGAACCAGAGATTCTTGTCATCCCAGAGGAGCCGGCGCCGGGTCCCGAAGCTCCTGTCGGAGTCGTAGACGCGGACGTCTACGACCCTGACCCTGAACCCGCTGAGACCGTCCCTACCCAAACTTTCCCCTCCCTCACCCCGTTGCTCCCTGTGGAATCCCAGCCGGCGTACGACCCTGACTCTCCCATTCTGGTACCCGTGGATCCTTCTGTCCCGACCGCCGTCATCACCCTCAGTTCGGCCGCTCTCCCTGCTCCTGCGAGGGAGGAGGAGGGGGCCGCTTTGGCCCCGGACGCCGTCCAGACCCCGGTGTCGGCCCAGATCCCTGCTCCGATACCGAGCCCATTCCGAAATACTCCTCCATCTACTCCCATAGCTGAGTCCCCAAACATGGCACTCTCTGAAACGTCCGTTTTAGCTCCATCCCAGGCAGAATCTGTTTACATCGAGTCGACGGACAGAGAGATCCTGGACCAGGTCTTGATCGAAGACCTTGGCCCAGATGAGCAAGAGGACCTCTCCTCATCGCAAAAGAACGTTGGGGAGCAATGTACGGCTGTTGTGTAAGTACCATGGTAGCGCTGTACCAATCTGGTATTAACACATATCTTGTATTTAAAGACATTTGATGTGCCGCTCTGTTTTGCAGATTTCAGTGAGCAAGCGTCTCTCAACGAGCCTGAACAGAACAAAACGCCCACCAACCCATCGCTGATCTCTCTGCCTCCCCTGCAATATTTCTAAGGAATTTAATCTGAAAACGCAACTTTTAGATATTTTGTCTTCAAAAAAAGAACAGAGCATTGCCACCCACATATTTGATTTTTAGTTATTATTTGGTTTGCACACTTTATTGGTTTGAAACACTTTATTGATTGAAAAGAGCAAAAATATAGACGCTTTGCAGATGCTTATATTAAGTATATATTAAAAGCAAACCTGAACGTTTATTTATTGTCATGCTTTATTGTGCTTCTATAAAATAAATGGCATATGGTATTCAGCCTTTTTGTGCACGCTGTTTAAAAGTAAAAACTAAATCAAGCATGGGTAACAATGTCTTTATAACAATGATTTTCTACTTAATTTTGTAAAGATTGTTGTTAAGAATTGTAATAAAATAACTCTTTCAAGTTCAGCTGCATTGTTACTGAAAACTTTATTCACATAACTCTCATAAACAGTGTGTTCGAGCCGTTTTGAAAATGAAATGGATTTATTATTACGTGTGCTAGAGCAGGAAAAATAAGTGTTCCCACTCTGTTGACCTTTCTAGAAACAAAGAAAGAGCAATAGAAATGTAAGTAAGTACTTCTAAGAGGTTACACAGTTTAATAGTGTTAAGGTAAATAAGGTTAAGGTAAAATAAGGTTAATCAAGTAATATTAATCAAATAATATTAGCAAAATAATATTAATAAAACAAGGTTAATAAAATAATATTCATCAAATAATATTAATTAAATAGGGTTATTGAAATAATAATAATCAAATAGTATTAATTAAATAATATTAATCAATTAATATTGAAAAAAATGTGTTTTGCATTCGAAGCTGAAACTCACAAAGATTATGGTCATTAACCAACCAATTTAAAATAGTAATATAATAAAACATAAAACGTCAGACAGATTTGCTCAGTGGTGCCATCTTCTGTCTCCAAATAAACATATTTTACATTATTTGTTTGTGTAAATGAAATATTTCCCCTTGTCATGAATTGCAAATAGCTCGGTTGAATCTGAATTGCAATAACGGCGCCTTTTGTTGAAATCGTACCTGATTCATTCTACGGTTGCAAAACAAGTGGTGAAAATATTTTTTGGGATGAAACACATCATTGGATCATTTCGAGGAACGAGGTTTCCGCCCTCTTCGGCACACGAATGTGGATTTTTCCTGGGAGTCAGAAAATATCAATATTTTTGTAATATATCATGACTTCAGGTAGCTATGACATTAAGGCATGGACATTTCGACGTTGTCGCCCTAAAAAAAAAAAAGATTGTACGTTTGTTTCCCAAATCTGTAAATAAAAGGAAGTGTGAGAATACCCCGAAGAGTAATGAAACAGAAGCGCGTTAAACACAGTATACACGTGGCCCGCTAACCCCACACACACACACACACACACACACACACACTCGCACGCACGCACGCACACACACGCACACACACACACACACACACACACACACACACACACACACACACACACACACACACACACACTTTTTTCTCCTGTATTTGCTGAATGAATGACGTTGACTACTTTATTGGTTCTTTAATCTTGTATCTATTTGTAAATAAAATAAAAGACAGAAATAAAATTGGGGGAAAAAAAAAAAAGCAAATAAAAAAACCCGTGTCGCGGGGAAAGTCGTTGGTTGGCCAACGGGAATTCGCCCGCGTCCTTCCGCGTCGACACGCGTTTGTTTACGTTCCGCGAGGCAGGGGAGTGAAGGCCACGGGCCGGAGGCGCAGCGCAGCGGAGCGACCACGACGACATGTCTTCGTGCGAGGCTCGTGGGGATCGCGTCGAGGAACTGCACCAGCAGGTTTCCGTCATGCGGAGGGAAATCAAGAACCTCAGGTACGTGCGCTCACACGACCGAGGCACGTCCGCATGATCGTCGACGTGAGCGTGATGGGTGCACGTTTTTACTCCCACCCGACAGGCGGCTGCTGGGGTCCGCAGCCGGTTCTCACCGTAAACACGTGGCTTCGCTCCGGTCCCTGGTGTCCAACATGGGGCATGAGGGAAGCGCACTCCCGCAAGCAGCACCGAATGCAGGAACACTAGAACAAGGTAATCACCTGCTCGAGTCGAAGATCAAGACCATTTCGATCGTTTTCTAGACGAGTTGTCCACTGTGTTCCTTCCCCCAAGCAGCGTGACTGCCTGATATATCAGTTAACAGGTTGTTAAAGCTTTTAAAAGTATTGAATTCCGTTTTAGGAATAATTGATCTTCACAGTCATTAACCGATTTTAAGGGTGAATTCAGGAGCTAATCAATTAAAGATAAACACGTTGCCTTATCGTATTTATTTTTTGTCAAAAGGAGTCAAACTGCTTTGCATCAGTCATCATTTGTGATGCTTTAACCCTAAGCTGAACCTAACGCCTACCTTTATAACAAATGTATAGTAATTACCTCTATACTTATAGCCATCATTTATTGACTAAGCGAAATGATTTGTTAAAAAAAACCCTGTTTTAAATTCAGTGAAACATTGTCTTAAAAGGGTCTTTAGAAAGTATGGAATTTAACTCTACGATACCTGCGCAGGTATTGATGCAAATACACGTCACTGATTCCACTGTGGTCTGTTCTCTGTATTACACCTGAATTCAGGATAAATGCTCAATCCGAATGGCAGTAATGTGAAATGTAGAACCTTGCAAAAATGTAATCCAAATCGGCAACATCTCTCAGTACGACGGTCTTACCAAAAAAAAACAACACAACGTCCCCACCGGAATCTCAAGAGAATTTGGAGCTGACGATTCAGACCAACGCCATGTGGCCTTCATTCTGACGATCACTTGTCATTATTTACAGGAAACATCCAGACAGTTCCTATCGGTTACATAAGTTCTTGCTTCTCTGTGAAGAACGGGACTCCCAGACAGCCCACCATCTGTGGCCCCTCCAGGGCCACGCTGCGTGTCAGGAAGAGCGTGTTCAACAACCCCGAGCATGCGTTGCTGGGACTGGAGCACTTCTCCCATGTGTGGTGGGTACCAAGACCTCTGTAGTTCAACACTCAGTGCAGTACAGTCATTCGTTTATAAAACATGTGGCTTATGTTTTTTTTTCTTTGCTTATGGAATGAAACCGTGTTATTTCAAATGGTATTTGGGATTTCCCAGTGTGTGACTGTCTTTTGGTTTCCACAGGGTCATCTTTCTGTTTCATAAAAACGGACACCTGAGCTACAAAGCCAAAGTGAAGCCGCCCCGGCTTAACGGCCAGAGAGTCGGCGTCTACTCCACCCGCAGTCCCCACCGACCCAACGCCCTGGGCTTAACCCTCGCCAAGCTGGACAGAATTGAAGGCAAGTACCACGATGAAAACAATGCCGGCTGTCCCTCGGTTGCTCATTTTGTTGGCCTGCGAATGCATACTTTGACAGGGATTTTCACACAAACGCAAATGGATGAAACCCTCCTTGATGTTGATCTGAAAGAAACTGTTATACTTTTCAAACTTTATTTTCCAGGGGATACAATCCATTTATCGGACATTGACATGATTGCCGGCACTCCGGTTCTGGACATCAAGCCCTACATCCCTGACTACGACTCCCCGCGAAGCAGATCAGGTGCGGACGTAGAGCCTTGTGGGTCGGACGTTGAGCCACAGGAGATAGCTCCAGTGGCATTGGACGAGGTGACAGCTATCACACAGCTTTGTGAAAACTCTGGAACATCATCCTCTGAAGCGCATGAAAATATCCACATCAATGTCGGAGAGAAAGCCAAAATTAACGGTCAGAAGGGAGACGCTGTCTTACGCTCCGCTGCTTCCAACATCAGTACACATCTCAACACCGTGTTGAGGGAGGTCCGGGCCTACGTCGACGACACCGACCCCCCAGAGTGGAACGGCGCAGAAAAGCCCACTAGGCCTTCTGACTCACCCGAATCGAATCCGCCAGAATCCGCACAGCACAGCTCCACTCTGTGCTTTGGGGCCAGCACCATCGCTGGATGGGTCAGAGAGCCCCCCGTGTCCGGTCTGGAGGTGCGATTCACCCCTCATGCTGAGAGAGAACTGGAGCGCTTTTTACCCCCGGACCACTCGGGTAAGCAATGCTGGCGTTGCCCAAAAAGCAATTAAAGCCATCTTTCACAATGATTCATAATAATAATAATAATAAAAAGATGTTCTGTAAATCTTCTACCGTGTAGGAGCTCCTGGAGACGACAGACCCCGGTTTAACTTCTTGTGCAGCGCGGGGGAGGCCGTGGCTGCCATCAGGGGGGTGCTGTCGGCGGATCCCAGGTCAGTCTACAGGAGGACGCGCTGCGTGGACAGACTGTTCTTCTTCACCCTGGACACGGCACACATCACCTGCTGGTTCGGACGAGGCTTCGCCGAGGTGCTGCGGGTCCAACCGGTCGAACTGGAACCTAAGAAGCTCTCGACCTGAGGAGGGTCATCGGTCTTGTTTTTGAAGTGACGATATGCGCCAACTCAATACCGGCGTCCGATATACAGTACTAACGTTACATACAGAAACATTACGAGATTTACAGCTATTTTTAAGACAAAGAAGCGTGTAAAGTTGTCCGTAATGTAGAAAAGTGGATGTTCCAATGACTCCAAACTATCAATCTAAATCTACACTGTTAAGAAAAAGTGATGGTTTGGTACTTGATACTTGAAATCAGACAATATCAAGTACCTATATGATATTGGCAATAAAAGTGTGGCTGTTGCATCCCTACCTAAAATGCCCGTGATTCAGTTTGTGTTATAATTCTGTACTTACAAATGTATATTTGTAAGTACAGACGTATTTATCACTTGGATTTACCGAAGATCGCTCAACAATAATAAAAGGAACCTAAATCAAATACTGTAAGAAAGTCATTGACCAATAACGGAGTATTTTTAACCACAGAGTAATTGATTTTATTTGCTTTTCTGCCGTCTTATATGGGTTCTTGTATCGATATCCTGATCAGTATGCATGACGAGTCTTAGATGATCGCATCGATGTCTAGTTGCCTTTCACAGGTTTCAGTAGCAACGTCATAACATCTCAGGCAAATCAGTTTCTCCTAACTGATGAAGTAACTCCCATACTTGCAGCGTCGCACTTTGGGATGAGGAGATGCAGGTTCATGTTCAGGTGTTTCTGAAAACTGGTAAATGTGTTCACTGAATACATGTGGACAGTTGAAGTATTTTTTTTTTAAGTTTTTTTTTATGATTTTCTTTTTTGTGCACAACATGTCTTTCCCCGTGCTTTGTCCTTGGGTGGCCTTGATTGCCAACCATCCAACGGGAAAATAAATTGGGTGATTCATATGTCTTTCAGGTGAAGCTCTTTGTTTCTTCAATTTCAGCAGCAAACCACTCACCAGCCGGGGAATGTGAGTGTTGTGTGTATGCGTCCGTGTTTCAGTCTGAATGAGAGTAAAGTCAACGTGGGATACTTACAATTGAGCTCCTGATCATCAGATGCATAGAATTTCTAATTGAAGTGAGTGGTTGGACCCACTATGAAACAGACTTCTAATACTTGGTGCACTGTTGTACAGACGATTACCATAAAAAGCTTAATAGACAAAAATGTACACGAAAAAATGTGCATTATTATTATTATTATTATTATTATTATTTATTTTATTTTTTTGTAGTGCATCGCTGAAGATGAAGACCTGCACCGGTGTTACAGCGCCACCCACTGCTCCACTGAGGTGCTCCATAAAAACGTGCCAAAGTAGCTGCAATATGAAATCCCCCCAGCGGGTGGCAGCACTTTGAACCCGGAAGTAGTTTCGACGAAACAAGGTGACGTAGCCCTCCACGGACCAATAGGAGCGCAGCGCGTCTCATTTTGAACGTAGAGCGGTTGGAGCCGACGGAATGAAACGAAACGCGAGGTTTGTTTACGTCTTCGTTCACTTTGTTGAACCTTTCCGTCTTAAATGGTGAAACGTCCATTAAGCTTTTGCGAGAACTTATGCCCCAACGACCGTCTTAAGCGGGTTTTATCCATTTTGGGGTGCTCTTGGCTGCGGTAACTTTCTATCATTTGACGCTATTGCTGTTGGTAAACCAGAGCCTGTGCAGTTATCACATAACCCACATTATCCTAAACCTTTTGTAAAACACACTTCACCATCTATATCTCTATTATGTATAACGTATGTATAATATATGGATCTAGATCATCCAAGTGTCAGTGGGATTTTAAGCCAACTGATAAAATTGACGAGGTCTGATTTGAAACATAAACCTTTTGTCCGATTTTGTTTTTTTTCCCGTGTTTTTTATTTGGACAAGTTCATCTCCATTAGTCTTACATTGAACTCTCTGGAACCTGCAGACACACTGTCAAATATCATGACGGCGACAGCCCTGTAATCCGAACACTCGTACAATTTATATAAGATGACTGTCACCATTCCCATGTTTGTTTTTCCAGAGTTTAACATGTCGTCTTTGTATTTGTTCTTCTTTTGTGGGTTTTGTTCACCCAGTACTGAATGCTGAAAGTTCCCAAGGATGTCAAGTTCAAACGGAGTACGTTCTGTCACACTTTTTTTTTTTTTTTGTCTCTGTCTGTTTTCCACATATGATTGAGTACTTAATTGTAATGGAGCAAATGAAATAATTTAAGGACTTGTTCTGTTGTCGTTAGACTCCCACCAGGTCTTTGGATCGCACTCCTTTCAGAAGTCTGCAGAATGAAATGCAGCATTTTTCAACTCCATCGACATCACCAGCTATTGGAGATGCTACGAACACGATGAAGGCAAGTTCACATTGTGACTTCACCAAGCTCCTTTCATAGCAGTCTTTTTTTTGTTTTTTTTTTTCTCTCCTGTACTCTCTTTTTCTAAACCCACCTTTACTTTTATCCAACAGAGTAATGCTCTTGCCTGTGCCCAACAACAGTCCTCAGAGAAGTGTTCACCAAAAGACAAAGACGCCAGTTATTATAATTTAACCGGCCAAGTCCCCCCAGTACCTATTGGTACTCCTGAGGCGGAAGTTGGAGATGTGACATTCAAATCCTTCAACTGTGCTGGGGCTGAGATTGAGATCTCAGAGCATTCAGTGGTGGCGGAAGATGTTTTTAATATACCGGAGAACCAGGCCTTAAAAAACAGGTGTTTAAAAGAAGACACAGTCGTCTCTGACAGCATGATGAGCCAATCGTGGAACTGCCACATGGAGCATCCCTACTGTAGCCTTGAGACGGGCGCAGGCACCGTAAACCTCAACACGGGATCTTGTCTAGATGACACGGGTGCCAAACAAGACTCCGTAATGTCTCAAAACACCTGTTGTAGAGGAGCGGATGTCACAATAAAATCCTTTTTTTGCAATGGGGGTGAGGTGGAGGTCTTGGACACCACCAGCCGAGCTGATGCGACCATCCCTTTACCGAGACCAGAACTCGTGGAGCACCTACCGAGCGACGATGTGAATCTAAGTGTCACGCTGGATGACTATGGCCAGCGATGCAAAGAGGACCACGCAGACCATCCTTACTGCAGCGGAGAAAGGGGAATTCCTTATTCGGTTACCCGAAGCCCCGAAGCTGCCAACGGACAGGGTGACATAACTTTAAAATCATTTGTCTGCGCATGGGGTGAGGTTGAGGTTTCAGGTGACACTAAACCTGCAGATGACACAGTTCCTCTTCCCTCTGTCCAGTTTGGGAACATCACGGTGGAATGGAATGAAAGCGTCAACAAAAGTGCTCTAGCTGGTGACCATCACACAGGTCCATTTAAAGACCATGCAGAGCACCCCTACTGTAATAGTGAAAAGCCATTATCCTACCCAAGTGGTCCCCATCCAGCTGTCGAGGAGCTGTCAGCTAGTGCCTGTGATTATGTTGAAGTTGATGAACAAAATATCTTGGTCACAAGTGGTGGCAATGCTGAGGTCTTTTCCAATCCCTCCATTTGTGAATTGAGTGAGGTTAATCTTTCAGGCGCCACCAGAGGGTCTGAGAAGACCGACTTTCTTCCTGGAAATCACGCTGCCATTATGTGTGATCACAACCAAGGTCAGCTTAAACCCCCCTCCGGCACTATGGAGACTGGTGGAGTCGAATGCCCTACAGATAAACACACTTCTACGATGGGAAATGCATCTGCAGAGCTGATAAACTCTGCAGGTGCACTGAAACTGGATTTGTTACATCATGAAGACAACGGAGTGCACAGTGAGCTTCCCCACACAGAGGCCTCTGACGGCAGAGAGGATGTGACACCTGTCAAAGTGCTGGGACGTGTGAATCACAAGTCTAATCTGCATTCCAGGAGCGGAGCACCAGACATTTCTCAAGGCTCAGCTGGAAACGACCCAGTTTTTGGTGAATCCGACACAAGAACACACTCTGAGAACCTCTTGACTGTTTCGACCCCGGTACCTAAGTTTCCAGGCGTCGAACAGACCTTTCAGTTTGAACTCCACACTCCCGTGATGAGGGGAACTCCCCTAGCCAGAGTACAGGCTTACAAGGATTCTCCTCTGGCAAGGTTTTTGGCTCACAGACCCGTTGTGGGCCGTGAAAGGGCCACGGCGACTCCCGCTGACCCATTTGCTGGGCCGTTAGAGAGTCCCATGCCTGAACCATGTTTCAACTCCACTGTACTTGCTTCCGGACGCCAGAAGACGCCTGTGGTAGTCAGAGAAACAACTGAGCAACTGACTGTTGAAGCCCCATCAGCGCCCCCACTTGGAGACCAGATTAACATCTTGGACATCCCGTTGATCCCCAACGGCCCCCTGCAGCAGCAGCTGCGCCAGATGGCAGAGTTCCTCATGCTGGCATCAGGAAAGGTGGGCACCGCTGCTGCTCCGGCTCCTGGACCAGTAGCTCCGGCCCCGGCTCACACTTCTCAAACCGGTTCATCAACCGCCAATACTCCTGCAGAGTCAGTCAGCGTCTGCGTCGGCACCACGCCCGTGAAGCTGGTAGAACACAGCGTCAACACATCCGGCCAGTTTGAGAAAAAGTGGGAGATTTCTGTGGCCGACAGCTGCACTATCACCAACCCTCTCCTATGGAAGTGAGTAATGATCTTGGACTTTTAACTTTGTTGGCTGTTGATTAGTAACTGACTAAATCTAGGAGATAGCCTCAGGATTTGTTTTTGTTTTTTGACTGTGGAAAGACGCCCTCACTCTCTTTCCCTCTCAGCGTACCACCAGGCAGCCTGGAGGGACTTCCCAGGCCGGAGCTGGAGCAGAGGTTGAGGTCCAGCATGATCTTGGTGGAGGCCTTGGCGCAGCAGCTTGACTCGGCCAGGGTCCAGCGACATCCTGCGGCTGGCCCAGCGCCCTCGGAGCTCAGGGACGTGCTGGTGCAGACGGACCACACAGAACTCAGTCAGGTACGGGCTTTGGGGGACCAGTCACCGTATTCCAAAGGCAACTGCAATGAAGTACACAGGCACTAAAAGTATCCGCGATCTGTGAAATATAAAAACAGATATATCATAATTTATTTTTTTTATATTAGTTTTTGTTATTTCACCATGAGTACTCAACCAAATTCTTCACCTGACAATGGAGAATTGTTTGTCTCCACAGACCACAACATACAGGGACCTCTATGTGGAAGCTTTGGGTAGAATTAAAGAAATGGAGTTGGACAAAGGCTGTCAACAGAGCCTCATTCAATCCATGCAGGACTCAAAAATCGCCATGGTAATATCAAATAATGCATTCAATTGAATTCAGTTTTACGTTGTGTGATGAGGATAAATCTCTTTTGGGTTCTGTAGTTCTGTTTATTGGATTGGCTTTGTGTGTGCTTTGGGATCAGACGGCTTTGAGCGCTGACACAGGCTCGGCTCTCGCTGACATGAAGCAGATGGAAGAGCTTTTCCGAGACGACTACTGTAGTCTCATTACGCAGGTGATTCCTATTTAAATGAAAAGCAAAATATTGTTTTCACTAATCGCTATTGTTTAGTCTGTGGCGACATTGTAAGTATGAGTATAAACAAGTCTTTTGACTGTGCTTATTTCCTCTTTCTGTTTTAGTATGCGGAGATGAAGACCCTGTGTCAGAGGTTCAAGGAGGCGCAGGTCAGGATGGCGCAGAAGGTCCGACACACTCTCCAAGAGAGGGAGGACATGAGGCAGCGGAGGGACGAGGCCTCCACGGCCAAGGAGGCGGTAAGAGTGGTGTTTGTTTATTTACGTATTAAGTGGTCATCTCCGTATGATTTTGTTTTTGTTTCAATGTTTGGAAATAAAATTACTTTCATTTTTTTTGTTTGTAACTTGGGAAAAAGAGAGGTCTGGGTTACACATGTGAGAAACACATGTCTCATAGCTATGCCATAGTGAGAAATAATAGATCTATTACAGTAGATTTAATGTGGTGTTTGTGCTTTAAAAACAAAAAAGAAGAAAAAAAAACCCCATCTCATATAATTGAATTTCTTTTTTAAATTTTTTTATGTTTTTCTTTGTTTATGTATATTTTCTCAAATGCCGATTCAAAATGAAATTCCTCTGCAAGTACCCAGCATAAAACAAACCATTTAAACACACAATTCCTGTAAAACATACTTATTTTTGGTTCTCTGACACAGAAAATATTGCATACTATACTATCATATACTAGTAGTTGAATTTGGCATATCATTTTTTTATATGAAGGAACTGCTAAAGCAGTTGCAATTTATTTGCTTGTTAATTGTTAAAAAGATGAACATGGTTTTACGATGTTGCATGACATGAACATTTTATTCGAGTCCTCATCGCAGGAGCATTAATAAGTGTTTGTCTGAACATACGTTTCCAGGCGTTCAGCGTCTTGGAGCAGCTGAGAGTTCACTCTGCACAGCAAATATCCAAGCTGGAGGAGAGCGTGGGATCCCACCAAGAACTAATGGCCGCCCTCATCACGACGCACTCCGAGCAGGTGCAGCGCACGTTAAACACATGCAGGCCGACGGCAGTGGAGATTTTTCTCAGGATATCGGCAAATCATCTCTGTTTGATAAAATGTTTTATTCCTTCTTTATTGCGCAGGTCGCATTAAACGAGGCCTACGTTGAATCACTCAACACAGCGTCCGGTGTTTTGACCAGAGCCACGAGAGACCAAGCCAGCTTGACTGAAGAGGTGTGGTTGTTTGCTATTTTCAGACTTGAGGAAGCGATGGGGTTACCATTTTAACACGTGATTGAGACAATAATAATCAGCAAAAAATTAATATTCCAGAAGAAAATACCATATTATGTACATGTTATCCCATATCATATACTTGATTATCGTATACTTAACCTGTTTTGACTATGAACCAATAATTCAAAAAGTCCTGTAATGGAATTTTCCTCTCGCTCCCAGCTCCGAGCGGTCTGGTCCCTCGTCCAGAAGACGAATCCCATGTTGCTGAAGCTGAACGAGAAAGCCGCCGCTGCTCATAGAGAGAGAGACGAGCACCTGCAGGCGCGAGACCGAGCTGTGGAGGAGAGGCAGCAGGTCCGATCCCTTGTTTTTAAGGTTCTTCACGTCCTGCTTCCTTTTTCAGCCTGCGCTTGGCACGCTAATGATCGGTGTGACTATCAAACTGTACACCACAGATTCAGGAAGAGCTGGATCAAGCTAATTTGGATCTTCAAGATGCCAGGCATCATATTGGAGATCTCGACATACAGGTCACCATCATGACGACGGGTAAAACACCACCTAAATGCATCTTTACCCCAAAGCAACTTTAAACATATTCAAAAGGTTGAGGCCGTTAGGATAGCCAAATAGCAAAGCCAATCGTATTAAACTTGCTGTCACTCTGTGCACCAGAGATGGGTGTGCTGCGTCAGAAGCTGAGCGAGGGGGAGGAGGAGTGTGCTCAGCTGGAGAGGAAGGTGACGGAGCTGTCCGCCACCATTGACTCCACCCTACACTCCTACACGTTCCTGGAGCAGACCCTCGCTGCCACCACAACCAAGTAAGAGCAGCACAGTCACAAAATGGAACTTTCTCTCTCTCTCTCGAATCATCAATTGCTCTGATGAACAAGAGGTGCACAGCCGCCCCTGCTCCTGGGCCCCATTAGCTAGACCCAAGGCAGGTGTGGCTGCTTAAATCACACCGCCCCCACACCACATTCACTATGATGGTTAAATGTTGCGATTGATCCTCGGTTCACATGCGTGCCGTGGGGGGCGATCCGTATGGATCACGGATAATCTACGTTCCATTACACCACTAGTTTAGAGCGCCAACATGTTTCATTATAACTATCGATATTTGGCGCCAGTGTATGTAACGTATCGCAAGAGGAAGTATCACAATATATATTGTCCCAAACCTAATAACTGTACTGTATATATCCGCTATTTAAATACATTGAAGCTAAATGTTTTCTTCAATACAATGGTTGTCCAGGTTGGAGCAGTCATGGAAAGACGTCCAGGTAGCCAATGAGAGGGCAGACGGGTGAGTTATGAACTTAATTTGCATACTCTTCTCTAAACTCTGACTTAATTATCAACCACATCTATAGCACGGCCCGACAATAACAGTTGATCAGTTGCCCAGTTGCCCCAGATTTGCACCAAATTTGCGCCATTATCAATCATCTATTGTCGAGAACCTTTCATAATAATAATAATAAAAAAAAAACAAAAAAAAAACTTGGTGTTCCTTTGTATGTTTAGAAACCTCCACCATAGAAAATGAGTTATCCTGCAGCACTGATTTACTCTAACAAGTGAAAATGGAAATTAATTATAATTTTTTCGGATTATTGTCACTCATTTATAAAATAAATACATTTTTGGCAGCCGTTTTGTCAGTCTTGGCAACCAATGGCTTCTTATAAATGTTCATGTCAGGTCCATCATATTACAACATTAATTTTTATTAGCCACAGTAGGGCTTCACAATTAATTGTATATTAATTGTGACGATTTTTATAAAAAAAAATAAAAATAGATTCATAATGGTATGCCAGCACAAACAAGCCCATAAAGTTTTGCTGCTGAGTGCAATTTGCCCTTGTTTTGCGTCTGATCGCAATTATCCATGTGGCTAGATAAATAATCTGTGCATCCGTGCGTCAGCAGGAGCCCGATGCAGGCTCTGTGGAACACACGGCCAGGAACCCATCCTGGCTTGTCCTTCCTCTGGGGGGGCAGCCAGGAGCAGTGGGCAGCATTCAATGACGTGCCCGGGGACCTGGTTCCAAATGTCCATTGCTGGTCAGACGATGATCTGTGCATGTTTTTTAGTGGGGGTCCTTACTGATGTTAGATGGAGGAAACCCCATGTGAGCACGGGGAGAACATGCAAACAGAGAAACAGAAATGGATAAATAATCGTAATTAAATAATAGTGATCACAATATTGGGATCACTATTGACTAGTGTGATCACACTATTGACTAGTGTGATCACACTATTGACTAGTGTGATCACACTAGTGCGATCTGAATAAATAATCTTGATTATCATTTTAGCCATAATGGTGCAGCCCAAGGCCAGGGTAATGACCTCTTTCATATCTTTATTAGTTTAGTCAGTCGTGGACTCGCTCAAACGCTGTCTCCCTGTATGTGTCCACCCGCTGCAGGCTGGAGGCCTCGCTGACTCAGTCTCAGCAGAGTGAGTGTGAGCTCAGCGATGCTCTGTCTCGCAGCTCGCAGGAGCTTGAGCAGCTGCAGACACTGTCTCACACTCAGAGTGTACGCATCCAGCAGCTCCAGGACACTCGCACTCAGCTCAACAGCGTCACGGAAATGAACGAGGTGTGTACGAGGGTGTATATTTCGCTGTAAACTGTATGTAGAGCATTTATATATTGTATAAAATAATAAAAGCAACTGGTTGCATTAGTGTTTTTTCACCCAATGTAATCTCTACTCAGATAAATTAGTGACGTGTTCCTTATCTAGAGAGATAAAGATCGGCTTGTCTTCTGTTAAATATATTAACTTTAATCCACCAAAGGGCTATTTGTGTTTGTTTTCGCCCGTGCTGTAACCTCTTGTTGCTGCATGCTTCAGTTCCTGCAGATTGAGTACGAGCTGTTGAGAGAGCAGATGGCAGAAAGCGAGTCCACCCTCCGGGCCAACCTGCAGGGGCTCCGGGAGAGGAACATCGAGTGTGAGGACCTGAAAGGGGCCCTCGCTAAACTCCAGTAAGCGTCGCTGTTGTTACGGGGGAACTTGGAAGTCGTAAACAACAACAACAACAATAATTACGGGATCAAGTTCCAACGTTTTGACACTTGGCATTCGCAGACTGGAGAAGCTGGCATTGCAGGAGGAAGCCGACGCCACCCGGCAGAACCTGGGGGAGCAGCTGGCTCAGGCCGTCAGCGACATCACCGTGCTCCACCACACCCTGCGAGGGCTGACGGACGAGCTGCATACGGCGCTCCACGGAGAGGTCTAGTGTTTCCACTATACTGCCTCTGTTTCTTTTTGTTGTTTTTTTTGTTGGAGGAAAGTAAAGGGCTGGCCGGTATGGCCTAAAATTGATATTGCGGTATACTTTGATTCACGGACGGTAACGGTTTATGTCATAGTATTGGAAACAATTTCAAATATTCAGAATCCATATACATCAGCACAGTATAGTCAAAATCCATACTGTAGAGTAAATTCATACCGATGTACTTTCTATACCGTTTCTACCGTCCACCTCCATCTAATCTCTCAAGAAACTATTGTTATATAACTTTGCTCTGTGGAAGTTTCATCTCCAGGTCAATTCACACACCTTTGATTAAAGTATATACACGAGAAACGTTGCGGTTACCTGATAATGTCAGCACAACAAGCGCCGGGCAGATATAAACAATGAAGCAACAATGCTGATCAAATATTCAGGATTATTATTCGGTGAAGGGGAAACAGTCCTGCAGCTTCACGTGACTATCGCACAGTAACAACAAAGCAAACTAAACCATTTGAACGGAGTACACGAGGAAGTAGAAGCGCCCCAGTTAAGAAATTGCTTACATCCCACTCATACATATTATTTGGATAGAATTCATCGCACGTGCGTGAAAAAATAAATAAATAAATAAAATAAAAAATGTCACCTCCGCTACAACTCCATCCTCAGAGAAACACTGAAGTCACTCAGACTCTGTTGTTGGACTAAGTCCACTGGTTACCGTAGCGAGGCTTGAGGTTTTGTTTCACTCTTTGTTGTGACTTTCAGAAGCGGGAGTCCTCTGTGGACAGAGCTCAACAGACCCCCACCGGCCCTGCCTGCAATCCCCCCTCCAGCTCCTTCGTGGACGGCGTCATGTTTGCACTGATGGCCGCGAAGGGAGAAGAAGGGACCAAGAAAACGCCCGCTGAGCAAGGTTCCTCATCCTTCCTTCCTTCCACTAGAGATGGAGCGATGCTGCGATCTGATACTGACCAGATATCCCACTAATTAGGGCTGTAACTAGGCTTGGGTGATGGATGAATATATTGGATACCCCCATATTTTTTGGGGGGAGGGTTTTTTTTGTTCTTTTATTTCGCTAATTTAATGACCTCCTCCCCGTCTGGCGAATTCCTCAAAAAGTAGGAATAATTCTGAAACGGGCTTCAGAATTCAGGTATTGGAGGAACAGCATGGCGGTGCAGAGCGCACTGAGAGACACCTGTTACCGGGGGGTGGGGGGACCGTCCCGGGGAAGCCGCCCAGACCGAGAGGCCCCTTTCTCCGGGATAATTACACAGTTTTATCCTTTTATTTTGCTCCTGCGCTTTTTGTTGTGAGATTTTAGAAAGCGGCCCCAAAAATTGGAAAAGGAAAAAAAACAAAAAAAACGCCAAATTAAGCGAACTTTTTAACCGAACCTCCGCACTGCGGCTGCTGAGACCCAGTGCTCCATCCCGGGCTGCGTTTGCAAAGACGGAAAGTTAGTTATTTGCCTTTTGCTTGCCGGTTGCGTCCGCCTTAAAACCAAAATAATCCCCAAATAATCTATTTCGCCACAAGCTCTTCCATGATTGCATTCGCTGAAAATCTTTGTTCCACCATAGTTGCCCTGCGCGCGCCACACAGAGTTGGAAAACTTTGACATATCGCCCAACTCTAATAACCATTCATCCACCTGGATTTATTCATGAACTTATTGGGCTGCGATTATTTATTCTTTGGATAGAAACAAACAATTTTGAAATTAAACTCCTTAAACATGGATCTTGTGTTGGGCTAGATATTGATCTGCATTTCCAAGAGAGGCCTCCTTTTTTTTTTTTTTTTTTTTTTTTTTTTTTTTTTTTTCTCCTCCAGAATTGAAAGTTCATGGTGCTCATCTCAGGGTTATTTAAGTTAATTGGTCAAAGCCAGTTCTTCAAGAGGAATGTGGAATTAAATAGTGCACAACAGAATCTTCTACAAATCTATCTGGATTGTTTTAGCCATGCGTATACAATATTTCGAATGAAATAGTTCTAACATTTTGTCAAAATAATTGATATTGCGAAATATAGAATGATGAAAGTTGTAGATGTACACCCAAAGCTACTGTATAACTGGATATCCTGTTAAAACAATTTTCTACCAAGAGCCATCTCAAATATGACAGAAAACCAATTAATTTGTCTTTGATTTTACACATGGGGCCATGTAAAATAGATGATATGTTAATTATAATGTTGTGATGACCCCCAGCGATCGAATTCTACACTGTTAAAAATAGTGGATCAGATGTGTACTCTTTCACTCTTAATGTTTAGGATTTGGGATCTGTAATGAAAAACGGGGCGTCGCTCCATCTTTATCTCCCCCCCCGTCACTTAAATACCAATTTAACGGGAATATCACCGTCATATCCGCCCCCTCAGACGTGCCGCAGTTTGAAGGCTTGTTGAGCCAGAGGAGCGCCTTCACCCGCATCGTACACATCACCCCCGAAGAGGAAGCGAGAGCCGATCCGGAAGAGGAGGACAACAACGTGCCGGAGCTGCTCGCCGACCTGGGCGACACGGTGTCCGAGCTGGTGTCCACGCTGAAGTCGCTGCAGCAGCACAAAGACACTGAGCTGCGGGAGCTTCAGAACACCATGTAGGTCCTGAGAATCATGTGTGGGGGCATATGTGTAAATAAGAGAACATGTGCATTTGCCCCCCCCCCCCTCCAATAAAAACATGAAATTACATAAGTAAATACATTTCCACCGTGAATGACTGTGTGAAAAGCCTAAATTGGTGCAGGAAAAATTCACTGGAATTCAGGGAATGAAGTGTAGGATGCTCAAAATTTCCTGTGGGAAATGTTCAAACGAAACCTACGCCATGTTGTGGGGCACAGTTCTCCTGCTGTTGGACCCATTTTCTGTGTTTATATGATTCATTAGATTGTTACTCATTATTATTATTATTAGATGATGATTGTTCATTCTGACTTACAGGACACAGGAAAATCCCCCCCCCCCCCAAAAAAATTGTGTACCAGTGTTCTCAGAGCGTGTTTATTCAACTTAATGCCAATAAGTTTCAATCTATTGGTTTATCACAATCATTGAATTGAAAAAAATAATGACAATTTTTTTATTCGCTTTTCAATATTTAGAAAAATGCATGTACATTGTAATGATACAAATACATTCAACATTTTGTGGCCCACTTGCAGTACCCTCTCACGCCAAGGGCTTCTGTGTACCGTACGCTGATTGTGTCGCATGTTGGATGACCGTGTTGCTTTTCCAGTCTCGGCCTGCAGGGGGCGCAGCAAGCCGCGGCCAGCGCGCACCAGGACGAGGTGAGGGAGCTGAGGGCTCAGCTCAGCCGCCTCGGCAGCCAGGTGGAGAGGGGTAACCAGGCGCTGCAGCAGAAAGCTCAGGTAAGAGCTCAATTGCGTGCGGGTGAGAGCCCCCCCCCCCCCCCCCCACACACACACACAACACACACAACACAAAGCAATTCCAGAAATAATGGAATAAGTACGTCAACATGTACCTCAAACGGATCCCCCCTTGGTGGTTTCCAGGACGAGAAGACCCTCATGCAGCTGATCGCGGAGGTCAGCCAGGCCCAGGAGCTGCTCAACAAGCACAATGCCGACAACAACGTAACCGAGCAGACCTTTTTTCTTTTTTTTTTTTTTTTTTTTTTTTTTTTTAACATTTTATGTCTGTATATATTCCTGTACAGCTGGCGGAGGAGGTCAGCCGTGTCTAACAAAGGCTTTTTTTAAAATTGTATTTATTTTTCTTTATCCGCAGGTGTTGCGTAAAGAGGTTTCGGAGCTCCGTCACACGGCCCAGAAGTCCCAGGTTGAGTCCAAGGCCCTGTGGGAGGAGCTGAAGAAGGCCGGCAGTGCATCGGCCAACCAGACTCAGTTCATGAATGAGAAGATCCAGCTGCTTGGAGAGGTATCGGCCAATTAGCTTCCTTATTTTTATTTTTTTTACCTGGATGTGGAACCTTCTGTGGTCCAACGACGTTTAGTTCTGCCCTGAGTTAACCGTGACCTTCCCATGCGAGGTGGCGAGCCTGAAGGAGAACCTCCAGGATGCTAACGAGACCAGAGCCCGGCTTCTGGAGAGGGCCAAGAGACACGTGAGCACTGATTCTAGCAATGACGAGGTGGTTCTTCAACCGTGTTTTAAACAAGCAGGAAGTGTGTTGATGGTGTTGTTTTTTTGTTTTTTATGTCTGCACAGCAAATGATCCACCAGAGCAACCAGCAGAAGATGGAGAAGGAGCTCCTCACGCTGGATCACATGATCGATACCGTCAGGAAGGTTAGACGAGGCACCTTGTCGTCTTTTCGGAGTCCTCCTCTCTTAAAGCTCTTTGAAGCGTGAGACTTTTCAAGGAACGAGAACCGTAGTAAAATGTTGTCTTCCCCTCTCCACAGGCCCTGCTGTCTGTTCCGGACGTGGTGAACAGCTGCAGGGAGCTCAAACAGCTCGCTGACTACATCGGGTGATGCGCTCTACGTTGTGATTGTCTCTGTTGTGTTAGTACTAACTTTTCTACGGGCCTTTAAACTTTTATTATATCCTTTTTTTTTTATAATATATTAAAAATGTTCCTGATCACCAATGGTGTGTATTCATTTCACTTATATGCCTTACCACAGTAGAGTAAAAACATCTACGCATCTTAGTGAAGCCGATGGCACAACATCTTCTTTATTTTTTATTTTATTTTTTTCAATAAATACGTTTATGTTTACTAGATATCTGGTAGAAACTAAGTAGTGTATTTTAATGTCTTAAAAGACAGTATACATGGGAGAAGCAAGATAAATAGAAATGAACAGGTGAAATGAATGGGTAGTGTTGACTACCTTTACTAATCATAAATATACTTTAATAATACCTGCACAGAGTTCCACTTTTAAGGCCATAAATAACAGGTTATTCTGATCAATCTTTTCAGTGCTCGGGCATATTTAATTTCACTTCTCTCCTGTACATTATGTTTATCCATTTATTTAAATGTATTTATATTACAATTTTCAGGGAAAACCCTTGAAATCAACATTCTTATTCCAATGTTAACTGTATAGGCCTCTTCAAAATGATTTGTTAAATCTTCGATTTTCGCGGTTAATATATTTCGATCGATAAGGCATAGAAAAAAATCCCATTTGAAACAAGAACTGTGGGACTGTTTCAATCCTTAAATTTGGCCTTGTCGCTGCAGTCAACATTTTTATTTTTTTTAAATTGTATTATTATTATTAGTTTTTAAAGCTTTCAAAGGACTAAGTACATTCATTGCACCAAGCGTTTTCTTTTGTGCCTGACCTTGTCACATCTAATGGTGTGTTGGTGTGTGTCGGTGTCGGAGTGTGTGTGTCGGAGTGTGTACGCTTGAAAAGACTTTACATTCACAGATAAAAATATCGAGTCAATTCATTTTGCTGATCGGTTGCCCTGCGTGGCGGATTAGCTGCGGCTCTTTGTCTAAGTGCTGTGTTGATGTCTGGATGTGATAATAGAAGCCGGTCATGGTGAGTGAGCCACCGTGGCTCCAGACAACACTTTAAACCCGGCCGAGCCGAAATGGAGAAGAAAGCGCTGGAACAAAAGAAAGAATTGGAAGAACGCATTCTTGTATGTTTCCTTTTTCAGGTCAAAGATGTTCTACTAAAGCTCATTGTAGTTACTTTTTTTTAAATATATATATGTGTGTGTGTGTATGTATATATATATATATATATATATATATATATATATATATATATATATATGTATATATATATATATATATATATATTTTTTTTTCCTTTTAAATATATATATTCCTTTTTTTAGCAGGTCAGAATGTAAGCAGCTAATACAAAAACCACATAAGTAAAATGCAAATAACAAACAAATTTATAATCCTGGATTTATTTATTTTGAATATAGCGATCAAAAGCCGAGATGCCTTTGATTACCACTTGGCAAAAAAAATGCATCCAAAAAGCATTCCTATGCTTTCTCAAAGCAAGCCCTTTATTAAAAAGCCTGTCATAATAATTTATACAGAAATCTTTTTTTTTTCCATCAAGTTTTTTTTTTTTCTTCCATATTCGAAATCCAACTCACATATTTCACTCACGTACAGCTTGCAAATACAGAGGACACGCAGCCGACTCTCTTGGAGCAAGTATCTCAGTGGATCAAGTTTCTGATGTCTCAATAATTTACAAATATTATCTGTTTAATTGAAATCACTTAAATGTCATCTTTCACAAAGACACTAAAAACCACGACAACGGCTGCAGTCCACAAACATATCATTCATTTCATTTTCTGACCCGAGCAACTTCCCCCCGACGTGATCTTCTGCGTTGACCGGCTCAGACGGCTGACACGAACCTGTCCATATTCCCCGGGTACGTGGGGTGTCTGAGGTAGCCTCCGGTGTTAGCGGTGGGCCCCGGAGCTCCGTTATACTGCGAGAAGGAGGTTAAGTGCACCGGGGAGACCCTGCCGTAATGGTCCACCGTCTCCATGGACCCGGAGGACGCGGAATGGAGGCGTCCCATCATGCCGTACCCCTGCCCCTGGCCGTGTCCTTGTCCGTATGAGCCCTGCGCGGCATGGTGGGCGGGGTGGCCGTGCGGCCCCGAGTAGCTAAACCCGACCCTGTCAAATCCGACGTGAGCCGAGGCTCGAGGCGGCACGGCGGCGCCGCACGACTGGTTCTGAAACCCCGTCGCTCCGAGGCCGCAGGTGCCGGAGCCATTCGGACCCCCCTCCGGGCTGAATCCCCGACTCCCCGGGTGCTGCAACACGTCTTGGCCCTGGCACCCCAGAGCGCCGGACGGAGCCGGGTGCCCGATCAGGTTGTTGATGCTAAACATCCGGGTCTGACCGCCACCGAACCCGGGTGGCGACGGGGAGGGGTAGTACGTAGAAGGAAGCTGCTGCCCGTACGTGGGACTGACCGTCATGTTGGGGTAGACAGAGTTTGCGTAAGTCGCCGACCTGGCGATCTGGACGGGAGAGAACACGGGCGTCTCGTGGGCGTACGAGGAGTAGGTGGAGAAGTCGCAGCGCTTGAACCTCTTCCTGCGCCGCAGGAAACTGCCGCTCTCAAACATGTCCTCGGCGTTGGGGTCCAAGGCCCAGTAGTTGCCCTTCCCCGGCCGCCCGGGCTCCCGCGGTATTTTGATGAAGCAGTCGTTGAGGGTCAGGTTGTGGCGGATGGAGTTCTGCCACTTCTTGGAGTTGTCCCTGTAGAATGGGAAGCGCTCGGTGATGAACTTGTAGATGCCGCCCAGCGTGAGCTTGCGGTCGGGGGAGTTGGCGATGGCCATGGAGATGAGGGCGATGTAGCTGTACGGGGGCTTCCCCCGCTGGAGGGGCCTCTTCCTCCTGCGACCGCGTGGCTGCTCCCCCGCCTGGGCGGGCGCGTCGGAGGAGGGCAAGGAGATCTCCGACGGGGGCTCTTTCTCCACTTTCACGACTGGCATTGTGTGGCGGGCGCCTCCAAATGTCATCCAGAAGACCAAGACGTCAGCACTGCGGGAGGCCAGGGGGAGACGATCACACCTGCGGCGCCGCGCAGTCACAGTTCCACGGAGGAACAGCTCGATTCAAAGCCAAGCTTACCAACGGTCATGCCTAGTCCTCAGAGAAGTGAAAAGATTTACTTTTGATTACCTGCTTGTCTTTGAACCCCAAATAGAAAGATTTCCGTCACAGAGCCCGTCTCGTGCCAAAATACGGAGATCCGTCGAGGAGACAACGCTGCTAAGTCGGTAATTCCACGAGTGTGTTTTTTCGGAGTTGGGGTGAGAAGTCAAGGAGAGTGAACACCAGACATGTTCTCCACGCCAAGTGGGAAAATGACTCACTGTTAGTAACCTGAGGACCTGGGTTAGTCCTCTCCGCGCACCTGAAAGACCACACCTCCCTGAAACACATGCTCTCCACATACCTGTGCTCATAAGGGTCTATTGTTACCGTTCCACGAAATGCACAGGCTCGCTGACGGAAATTTCAATTTCAAGTGTCTTCTCCATTTTCATTGTGTGAATTTCACGTGTTGAAACAGCATTTATCCACTTATTATTTTGTTTTTAAACCCAAGGCTTTAAATTAGAAACCATTTGAAGAAATGCATTTGTAAATAACTATTTGCTAAATTTGTCAAATACTTTCACTCTATACCGGTGACACTATCATTGTCCTTGATCAGAACTGAAACCCCTGACGCATCGTTGCATCATCGCATCATTGCACCATTGCAGGGCACTATTCAAATCCCTTTCCGAAAGTAAACCTTGGTTTATTTAGGATCCTACAAAATGGGCCGTGCTGTGCTGATGTTTAACACTAAAAGACCTCTTTAGTGGTAACTTAACCTAGATATTGTTGTTCTTCCTCGTTTCCTTGTTTGTTTTGTGCCAGTAGTTGAACAAGCTGCATTATGGGATGTAAATGTGCCAACAAAGACTATCATCATGCAAAGTACCGGCCGTCCGCCTGCCTGGAGGCCAACAGATGCCTTCAAGCAGGCTGGAACCAATGTCACTATATATGACTATATAATACATAACTAGTTATATATTTTATATATATATAATATTTACTGTATATATAACCTGTATATACTGTATATATATATATATATATATATATATATATATATATATCATGGGAAGAGGTAGAAATCAAGTAGGCTGGAAGCAATATATAACTATATACATAACTATAGTTATATTATTATATATATGTATATGTTGTATATAGTCGTATAGTTATATATATGTAAATATATTACTATAGTTCTAGAGAGTCATATAGTAAATATGTAACTATATTATAGATATAAAGTTATATAGTTGTATAGTTATATATAAGTATCTATATTACTATACTTATGGATAGTCATATATAGTTATATAGTTGTGTAGTTAAATATATATGTAACTATATTACTATAGATATATAGTTATGTATAATCGTATAGTTATATATAAGTAACTATATCACTATAGTTATAGATAGTCATGTAGTATATATATATATATATATATATATTACTATAGTTATATAATTTTTTATAGTCATAAAGTTGTATAGTGATATATATGTAACTATACTACTATGATTATAGATAGTCATATAGTATATATGTAGCTATATTACTATAGTTATATATAGTCATATAGTATATATATATGTAACTACAGTTATATAGTTATATATAGGAGTATTGGGAGTGGGGAGTTGGTGAGGCCCGCTTCAGCACACATATAGCTATAGAGAAGGCTGGGCTGCACCATTAATCTGTTAGACAAACAGAGCAGATAGCAGGGCTGTGCGCTCCCAGCGCTCATCACCACACGGGGTAACACATGACAAGTGTCAGCGTTGCTGTGGGGCAAAGGGAGGCAGATCTTTGTGAGACAACGGCCCGTTGAAAGGTCTCCTCCTGTGGGGAGACGTGCTTCCCAGGCAGGGGCCGGTCCTGCAGGGCCCCGCCGCAGGGCCCGGCGCTGCGAGCGGAACCCCCCCGTGGGCTCTTATACCTGGGTGGAGAGCACTGCTCCGCTCGGCGCCTGCACATCGTCATCACTGGTGGTGATTCAACTGTGTGAACAGGTCGCTAGTGCTGTCGCTGCATATTATTACGATGACCTGCTCATACGTAT
This sequence comes from Zeus faber, assembly GCF_960531495.2. NCBI lineage: Eukaryota > Metazoa > Chordata > Actinopteri > Zeiformes > Zeidae > Zeus > Zeus faber. The sequence continues at coordinate 18,559,415 of NC_137191.1, forward strand.
ATTGATGCCATTTGCCAGTATATAAAATGTGTGTGTGTGGGTATGTGTGCGTGGTTAATATATTTCGATCGACAAAGCATTAAAAAAACCCATTTGAAACAAGTAGTGCGACTGTTTCAATCCTTAAATTTGGCCTTGTCGCTGCAGTCAACATTTTAATTTTTTTAAATTTTTTTTTAAGCCTTCAAAGGACTAAGTACATTCATTGCACCAAGCGTTTTCTTTTGTGCCTGACCTTGTCACATCTAATGGTTTGTGTGTGTGTGTGTGTGTGTGTGTGTGTGCCTGTGTGTGTCTGTGTGTGCGTGCGTGCGTGAGTGTGTGCGCGCGCGCGTGCATGTGTGTGTGTGTGTGTGTGTGTGTATTATAGTGCACGGTAAAGGGTGTCGGCTCCTTTTTGAGCCGGCACCCTACTTACCTCAGAGATGAGATTAGGAGACACAGTGATCACAAGGTGCTTTCTGGAAAATCAAGATCAGATCAACGATATCATACGAGTTGCGCCATCTGTGAGAAGTATCAGGAACCTATTTCAGAAAAGAAGACAGAAAATAGATATTGCAAAAAAAAAAAAAGGAAGAAATATAATCGATTTAGCATATTCTTAACATTTGACAGTTTTTCCCGAAATAACATAGTATAAATGATAGTGCATTTAAGACACGGTTTTACTCGTGTAAATACCTGAAAGCTTGGTCAAACCCCCTGACACTTCGTGACAGACGAGACAGGCTCACGCTCTGCACCGGACCTCACCCTGCGCCCAAAACGTCTCATGCTCTGTGGTTCTGAACAATTACCGGTGACTAATAAAACTCAGATACACAGTGCTGTCAAGTGCTGAAACTAATACTCGCCATAGTTTACTCATGCTTCATGACTTGGCACCGGCACAGCATTTGCTTTTAATATTTGCTTGTGATCCTTTTTATCTGCCTTTGTTTTGATGGAATCAAATGTGACTAACGCCGATCAACATGTATCCCGCTTGTTTAAATAGTGGAAACTATTTGGAATCAGTTCAACTATTGACTCAGATGGATATGTTTGTTTGGAGCTAACCCTCGAATTCTCATTTAATTCAGAGACGTTTTTCCTTTTTGATGTAAAAAGCAGAGTTGCAAGTCGAGATTATCCCAAGTTGAGAGGCATTGAAGGGGAAATGTAAAAACCTAGCACCGCTGCAAAGCCAAAGCCCAGAGTGTTCCTAGTGAAGCAGTGGAACGGTGTTCGGTCTTCCGCCAACAAGGGTCCTGGAGCCTTGATAAAGGGTCCTGGATCCATGGAAAAGGCACCGCAGCCCTTTATTGCCGCACAGAGAGGCCTCGGCCTGCTCGCAGCTGTCGGTCACGCTGCAGACCAGACCAGGAAAAAAAAAGGCAAATGACGGCCGCCGCCCGAGTGGCGCGGCGGCCGAGGCAAATGAAGACGCTTGGATTCGGGTCTGACGTGTAGTTCTGTCCGAGGCCGAGAGGAACGGCTCTCCCTCCAAACAAAAGCAAACAAATCAGCCATTTGAATTTGAACACTTGACTTCAACCATTAAAGTGGCCGTACGTGGTCAGGTGTTGTGTAACTAGAACTCAAGGCCCGATGGGCGAGTTGGGAAACAATGCAGAGAAAGGCTGCAATGATGGAGGAGCCGTTCACTGATCACTGAAGTGGGCGAAGACCAAAACACATTTTAATATGAGTGATTTATTTATTTATTTATTTATTGATAATCCATTAGGAGTACCATGGGTAAAGGGGAGACTATTTTGTTTGCCGTTCTCCCATAAATTAACTATTTTTTAGTATTAAAACTTTAATCATTTTAATATCACATGTTTATATGCAACGAAAAAGCACCTCAATGGAACACACATTTTGGTTAATAGAAAATAAAAACAATAAAAAATGATCTTATCTGTGTGAATATCCTTTTAGTATCTTGGTGGTGGTGTTTTAACTGGAATATGTAATTTTGATAAAAATGTAAATTTAAACATTAGTAACTAGACATCAGCAATTATTCATCTCCATACACTCACATTTACTTTCCCAAATTTCGACTATGAATCGATCAGTTCTGAAGTGTATATCAGTTCTTATTTAGGTGAATGTTAATGCCTCTACTATTTGTAAGAGAGGGTTTTTTTTTATAGGGAATTGAGCTCCTCATTTCAATTCATTTTCTAGTCGCTCCCAGTGTGTAGGTGCCTGTGTGTGTGTGTGTGTGTGTGTGTGTGTGTGTGTGTGTGTGTGTGTGTGTGTGTGTGTGTGTGTGTGTGTGTGTGTGTGTGTGTGTGTGTGTGTGTGTGTGTGATCGTGCTAAGTTGACCCTCCAGTCGGTCCACGGTAGCGAGGCCTCTTGTTTGCATTAGCGCTGCAGAGTGGAGGTGCAGATGCAAAGCCCTGACGGTTGACTGGCTCCAACCTGGGACCAGTTTACATAACTGAAGCAGCATGCACCCAGGAAGACCGCCGTTAAATCATTGTGTGTGTGTGTGTGTGTGTGTGTGTGCGTCTGCACCTGTCTCTCAAACAGGCATGTGCAGAGGGGGTGGGTGAGGGTTCCCCAGCACCTGCCCATTTGCCCCTTGATGTCCATGGCGCCCTTTTTGATCAGGCACCGTTTTTTAGCGTATATGGGCATTGAGATGTCGTTGGGAACAGCTGATCACATGACGTCACTCAGTAAGACTCAGTGGCTCATAGAGATAAGTCGTTACCTGAGAATTTCAGTGTTGACGTTCACGCGTGCTTTTGAAACAGGAAACACACACGAGCGTTTCAAAGCGCCCGGTGACCCAGGTCAAATGTGAAGGCGACCCGGGGGCGTGGCGGTGTTATAATCGTGCGCAAATCTAACGACAGACGGATGCAGTTTTGTGGTACTCCAGCACTCGCAAGAATGTATTTTCTCACGAGAGGCAAAATATCTCGCAATATTTTCACCCGAAAACAAACGTAGATGCCATACAGCTCGCCACTGTGGTTGTTTGTGCAGTGCGGACACTATACACTAATTAGACCCTCATGAGTTCTGTTATGTATGTATGTATGTATGTATGTATGTATGTAAGTATGTATGTATGTAAGTATGTATGTATGTATGTATGTACTGTTAGAAATAATATGGTTGGAAATGTCCTTTTGTGACCAGTCGTGCACATGTTGTTCCTGTACTTTTCCGTTTGCGTAGATGTTGTTCATGTTGGTCGCCTCTGGTTGGAGTCAGTTCTTTGTGATCCATGTGTCCTTTTGTGACCACTTACTTAGATAAGACTATATAAGGATCCAGGGAAGAAGGATCAGGGCTTCCAGCGTTTTCCACGGGCTGGGCTGAGACTTGGCTGAGCTCGGCTCCTGGAGCCCGGGCTCAGACTTCGTGAACTGAGCCTGCTGCACTTTCTGATTCTGCCTGACAATAAATATGACCAACTCTCCAACCCATCAACGAGCATGTGGAGAACCTCGAAGGTAATTGTTATACTTTAATTGACCAACAGAATAGAGTAATTGATTGAAACAGGTTTTCTACAACAGAACAACTGGGTGATCCTCAAGGATTATATTCTCCAACAGTATGTATGTATGTACATATGTATGTATGGATGTACATACGTATGTATGTATGTATGTATGTACGTACGTATGTATGTATGTGTGTATCTATGTATGTATGTATGCATGCATGTATATTTGTATGTATGTATGTATGCATGTATGTATTTATGTGTGTATGCATGTATGTTTGTATTACAGTATATGTATGTATGTGTGTATGTATGTATGTGTGTATGCATGTATGTGTGTATCTCTGTATGGGTGTATGCATGTATGTTTGTATGTATATGTATGTATGTACGTATGTACGTATGTATGTACGTATGGATGTACATATGGATGTATGTATGTATGTACATATGTATGTATGTACGTATGTATGTATGTATGTATGTATGTATGTATGTATGTATGTATGTATGTATGTATGTATGTATGTATGTATGTATGTATGTATGTATGTACAGTGGGGCAAAAAAGTATTTAGTCAGCCACCAATTGTGCAAGTTCTCCCACTTAAAAAGATGAGAGAGGCCTGTAATTTTCATCATAGGTACACTTTGACTATGAGAGACAGAATGGGGGGAAAGAATCCAGGAAATCACATTGTAGGATTCTTAATGAATTAATTGGTAAATTCCTAGGTAAAATAAGTATTTGGTCACCTACAAACAAGCAAGATTTCTGGCTTTCACAGACCTGTAACTTTTTCTTTAAGAGGCTCCTCTGTCCTCCACTCGTTACCTGTACTAATGGCACCTGTTTGAACTTGTTATCAGTATAAAAGACACCTGTCCACAACCTCAAACAGTCACACTCCAAACTCCACTATGGCCAAGACCAAAGAGCTGTCAAAGGACACCAGAAACAAAATTGTAGACCTGCACCAGGCTGGGAAGACTGAATCTGCAATAGGTAAGCAGCTTGTTGTGAAGAAATCAACTGTGGGAGCAATTATTAGAAAATAGAAGACATACAAGACCACTGATAATCTCCCTCGATCTGGGGCTCCACGCAAGATCTCACCCCGTGGCGTCAAAATGATCACACGAACGGTGAGCAAACATCCCAGAACCACACGGGGGGACCTGGTAAATGACCTGCAGAGAGCTGGGACCAAAGTAACAAAGGCTACCATCAGTAACACACTACGCCGCCAGGGACTCAAATCCTGCAGTGCCAGACGTGTCCCCCTGCTTAAGCCAGTATATGTCCAGGCCCGTCTGAAGTTTGCTAGAGAGCATTTGGATGATCCAGAAGAGGATTGGGAGAATGTCAAATGGTCAGATGAAACCAAAATAGAACTTTTTGGTAAAAACTCAACTTGTCGTGTTTGGAGGAGAAAGAAAGCTGAGTTGCATCCAAAGAACACCATACCTACTGTGAAGCATGGGGGTGGAAACATCATGCTTTGGGGCTGTTTTTCTGTAAAGGGACCAGGACGACTGATCCGTGTAAAGGAAAGAATGAATGGGGCCATGTATCATGAGATTTTGAGTGAAAACCTCCTTCCATCAGCAAGGGCATTGAAGATGAAACGTGGCTGGGTGTTTCAGCATGACAATGATCGCAAACACACCGCCCGGGCAATGAAGGAGTGGCTTCGTAAGAAGCATTTCAAGCTCCTGGAGTGGCCTAGCCAGTCTCCAGATCTCAACCCCATAGAAAATCTTTGGAGGGAGTTGAAAGTCCATGTTGCCCAGCGACAGCCCCAAAACATCACTGCTCTAGAGGAGATCTGCATGGAGGAATGGGCCAAAATACCAGCAACAGTGTGTGAAAACCTTGTGAAGACTTACAGAAAACGTTTGACCTCTGTCATTGCAAACAAAGGGTATATAACAAAGTATTGAGATGAACTTTTGTTATTGACCAAATACTTATTTTCCACCATAATTTTCAAATAAATTATTTAAAAATCAGACAATGTGATTTTCTGGATTTTTGTTTTCTAATTTTGTCTACATTTTTGACTAAATACTTTTTTGCCCCACTGTATGTACGTACGTGTGTATGTGTGTATGTGTGTATGTGTGCATGTGTGTATGTGTGTGTGTATGTGTGTGTATGTGTGTGTGCATGTGTATGTGTGTGCATGTGTGTATGCATGTGTGTATGCATGTTTGTACGTATGTTTGTATGTATGTATGATTGTATGTATGTATGTACGGATGTATGTATGGATGTAGTATGTATCGATGTACGTATGTACGTACATATGTATGTATGTATGTATGTATGTATGTATGTATGTATGTATGAATTTATGTGTGTATGCATGTATGTTTGTATTACAGTACATGTATGTATGTATGTATGTATGTATGATGTATGCATCTTTATTTGTATGTATATATGTATGCATGAATGTATGCATGTTTATTTGTATTTATATATGTATGCATGAATGTATTTATGGGGATGGTAGCTCAGGAGGTAGAGCTGGTCGTCTAGTAATCCAAAGGTCGCTGGTTCGATCCCAGGCTCCTCCTGCTAGCATGCTGTAGTGTCCTTGAGCAAGACACTTAACCCTGATGGCTGCGTCCGTCGGTGTTTGAACAATTGTAAGTCGCTTTGGATAAAAGCGTCTGCTAAATGTAAAATGTAATGTTTGTATATGTGTATGTATGTATCTATTCACACCAAAGCGGGTGTAATTCCGCAGACACTTTTTAGGTAATAATAAAAGATTATCAAAATAAGTTGTAAATAAAATGGCTGGAATGCCAGCAGGGTTTATTTTGTGCATAAATATAACATACATATAACAGCCAGAAAACACAGATAAAGCCCTTAATTTAAAAACAGGAATGGCAATTCAGCAATGTCTCTATTTAAGAAAAGGTAAGGTAATTTTCCCTCATCCTACACACACACACACGCATGCGCGCGAGTTACCACATCGCAACAATTGGTGCTGGTGTAAAGGCCTCCACCTCAGATCTGCTCGGCTGCTCTGCCAGAATCCTGGCATCCACGCCCTGCAGACGTTCCAGAGCACCTCAGCGTGCCAGGCCCCACGCCGTCATCCTCTCTACCCTCTCCTGCACCTGAATGGAGTCGTGCTTGCGCAACCTCAAACACACACGCACCCAGTCCTCTAAAGGCCTTCATTTTGTTTTTGTTCTACTTCATTTGCACAGATTCATCACTCCGCAGGCACCGGCGAGACAACGGCCGATTGGGGAGGGATTGAGATGTTACCACATGAAGATCAAACCGGTGTCTTTGGGGAAAGGAGTTTCCCATGAAGAAGAAGCCTCTGCTGTCTGTCCTAAGCCTTGCACGGAACATGTCGATGGACACTTTAAATACCTTTTGCAATTTATACACAGTGTGAAAAACACAAACCAGAACATTTTAATTGATAAAAAAATAAAAAAATAGTTCTCTTCCGATTTGACTTGAATTTCTCTGGTCAGAGGAGCTCGGCGCTGCACAACACAAGACCTTTGTGTTTCCTCTGTGACAAGCTTTCACCACCGGCTAAATCCTGTGATTCCTAAGCAGGAAGATACAGGTATTCATGCAGCGTCCGACCGAAATCCTCCGGCGCGGCGCCGTGTTTTCTCAGCTGTCAAGCCCCCCCCTGATGTGTGTCTTTTTAGGCGTGGCAGATGAAGGACCGGTGGAAAGGGTCCCGGGTCCACAAACGCACCATCTGTCAAGACGCCGAGTCAAGCTCAGAGCAATGACTCGATGTGAAAACAAGCTTGATTAACAGGGCTATTCTCACTCCGATTAAATAAACACACTCGGTAGTAACAAGAAAATGTGGATGTGGCAGTGTGGCCACTTGTCAGGGTTGGATGGAGGAGGCCGACAGCGAGGGGTGGTTCAACGCCGTTTGACGTGTTTATTTAAGGCGTGAGGCTTATAGGCTTTATTTTAATGATCCAAACTGAGGGGCACACAAAACGATAAATAAAAAAAATAATAATAATAATTAATCAGGGTGCCGGAGGGAGGCCTTCTTGGGCCCCTGACACTACGGCTGGGCTCCTGCATGGCTGTCGCCCAACCCTCAACGCCAGACCGACAACTATTAAGAAATCGCTTGCTGCTAATTTGGACGATTCTGGACAGCTGTGTTGCCACGGGAAGGAAGGCACGCTGCCGTCTGCAGCCGCGGCTTAACCACGCCCCTTGGTCAGCCACAGTGGAAAATATGCGACCAAAGGTTTTGGTTGAGTGGACGTAATTCATGCACATGCACATGCATGAGCCGTAGAAGTGCATGACTTATATTATGGCATGAGATGTTATTCTAAGGGCCTCGATAGTAAAATGAAGGGTTCTATTCTAAATGGAGTGTAATCAATAGAAGGTCTTGGTCAGAAAGGAATTCCATGATAAGTAGTCACCGTAAAGAACCCTTATAACCCTTTTATATAAGTATATATAATAATATATAATATAATATAATAATATATAATAATATAAGTATATTTGGTTGCCAGCCAAAGGATTTGCATGTGAGTTTATGATAATATGCAGCCACATATTGATAATTTGGCCAATATATATTAGTGCTGGGCAATATTGAGAAAATCAAATATCACAATATATTTTGACAAATACTTTGATATCGATATTTGGCAATATTTTGGTTAACTATGCTTTCATAAGATGTTAACACACCAGAAATGTTTGAGAAACCATAAGTATTATGGATATTATGATCAGCCAGGTAGTTACATTGATTAGAACAGCTGGAACAGTCTATAGAGTTCAGAAATTATAATTTCTTAAGTGTAATGCAGCTTCCAAGATAACATTTAACTACTATCACAATATGACAACAACCAAAATCCCAGACCAGATGCAGTATAGTCCCATATCACAATATTGATATCATATCGATATATCACCCATCACATATACATGTGATGGCCTTGTGAGCAGATTCGACCTGCACTAGGACAAATTACACATATTGCACATATGAAGATATGTGACAAGGATGTGGTAGCAAACACTTTCTATAGATAAGGATAAGGCCTTCTGTAGAGTACAGCGATATTAATGCAAGGAAGCATATGTACACGGTGTGTGCAGCCCCGTGTGTGTGTACTAGAGGGAGGAAAAGAAGAGGGAGAGGGACAGACAAAAATTTTTGTATGTCGTATACAGACCTTCCCACAAACAGGGACCATGAAAGGAAAAACCAAATTTAACCACAATTTAAAAACTAGTCATTTTTCAAGTATTACATATCTCTGATAAGCACTGCACTTTCCTGAATTCCCCCCGAGGATTAAGAATATTAAGTTATCATACCGAATCATATTGTATGATATCGAATAATATCTTATAGAATCATATCAAAGCACATGGTAATGTATCGTATAATATGAATGAATTAAATTTATTGTCATTGTACAAGAAGGAAATGATGAAATGTGTCCTCTGCATTTGACCCATCCTATACCTAGGAGCAGTGGGCAGCCACAGTGCAGCGCCCGGGGACCAGCTACAGCTCTTTTGCATGTGCCTTACTCAGCGGCACCGATAGGAGTATTAACCCCCTAACACACATGTCTTTTCATATTGATCTTGATCCTTTGATATTGTATTGTACCACATTGTACTGAATTTTCGTGTACCATATTGTATATACCATATTGAATCTTATGGTATTGTATGGTATGGTCTGGTAAGGGTTAGGGTTAAGAGTGATGAAAGAGTACCGAAAATCCTTACTGAAGTAAGGGCTAAGAGAGAGATAATTGACTTAAATACAAGTAGAGGTTTTGGTGTAGAAGTTGAGGAAAATGACTCAAGCGAAAGTAACAATTCTGAACAAGTACCTGTGGCAGTTTTGGCTACCATGCGCCACCCAAGTGGCGTTTCATGGACCTCAGAGACACAGAAGGTGGGATTGTAGACACCCCAGTTTATTGTAGAGTGGGCTAGTTGAAATAAGCCCAGGAGCAGATAGACATGTGTCATGACAGGGCTCCTCTACTGAGTGTGTGTGTGGATGGGGGCTTTACCTGTTGCTCATTAGAGCAACCAATGAGCAACAGGCATGCAGCCACTCTGATCCAGGTGTGGCAGCTTAAACCACACCATCCCCACACCACATCCCCCGACACCAAACTGAGGCCAGGGAGAATACCTGGCTGAAGCCTACCACCACCTCCACCCACCCAACAGGCAGAGAACAAAAAAGGGGAAAAAAAAAAGCTTAAAACAGACTCTGACGCAGGGTTGCTATACCTGAAATGGACAGACTCTGGCGCAGGGTTTCTATGCCTTAAAATAATAAAACACCAGACTCTGAAACAGGGTTCCCATACTGTAAACCAACAAATGTCCAAAAAATGTCCTGTGGTTCCCCAGGACACCACAGTCGACTAGCTTCCTTCCCCCAGGGCGACAACAGACTGCCCCCTCCTCACGTCTAGAGTGTGGGGCCTCGGGCTGCTGCGCTGGCTGGTGAAGGCTTGGCTGGACTTGCCTGTTGCGGCGGCTGCTTGGAGGGGTGGGCCTGGCTGCTGGGCTGCTGAATAGTCCTGGATGGAGGAGCTAGCTGCAGGCGGTTACCCGTGGTGGCTGCTGTGGCTGCTTCTCTCCCGGTCTTCCGCCGTACACCCTGGGTGCTGCTGCTGTGAGTCGGGAGAGGGTTGGTCCTGGGGCCGCCCGTTGACCCGCTGGTGGCTCCAGGGCATTTTCAGATGGCCCCTCTGTGTCCCCTCCCCGTGCCGGAGAGTCCCTGTTCAGGTGCCATTGTCGCAGTTTCGCCTACCGCGCGCCACCCAAGTGGCTTTTCAGGGACCTCTAACACAGAGACACAGAAGACAGGGTTGTAGACACCAGTTTATTGTAGAGAGAGGGCTAGTTGGAATAAGCCCAGGAGCAGATAAACATGTGTCTTGACAGGGCTCCTCCCTCCTGAGTGTGTGTGGAGATGGGCTGCTGCTCGTTAGACCCACCAACGAGCAACAGGTATGCAGCCACTCTGATCCTGGATCCACCAATTACCTGGATCCAGGTCAGGTGTGGCTGCTCCAACCACACCATCCCCACACCACAGTACCTAGAAAACATACCATTACAGGTGGAAAGGTATGTGATGTAATGAGAGTTATCGTAGCTAGCTACCTTCCACCTCTGAAGATAACACTGGTTCCACTAAGAAAGTAAAGCAATTTCTAGTAACTACAAGTTGCATAATTTACCAGTACATATGGTTTCCTTAGAAACAGACAAAAACTGGAATTGCATAATTGATTATTCAGAGGAAATGAATAGTCTAAGATAAAGTCTTAATATTTTCAACCTGGGATCGACAACCCGGCCCCCCACCCCTCCCCTCATAGACGAGTTTGGTGGTAAATGTGCGGCAGGTCAGCTCATACAGTAGGTTTCTCCTCTCTCCCAGCCTTGCGTTGCAAACGCTTGGCTTTCTGGGTGTGGGGCTAGGGGTGAGGAGGTCAAAAGAGTCTGGTATGCCGTTCTTTTTCTTTCCTTTCCAGTGCCACCTGTGTGTTTGTTACTGTGGGATTTGTACCTCCTCCATCACTGACACATGTGGATTATCTGTACTTAAGGCAAAAAGCCAATACAAGCCACATCTTGTGTGCGCGTGATCATGTACTCAGAGGCAAAGCTATCTTTCGCCCTATGCTCTAGATCACTGCTACTGGTATGATCATCTTAATTACACCTGTGAAAATCGTGTTGTTTTAAACATAAGACTCAAATACACACTCAAATTCAAACAGTAGTATAAAAATCCTAGATTGTCCCCGACAGGGGATCAATTATGGATTCCTCCCCTGGCTCTTTGGCAGCGGCTGAGTGGCCCCTGAGAGAGAGAGAGAGAGAGTGAGAGAGAATGGGAAGTGATGTCAGATGAAGTACAGAATATAATCTCCCTCAACAAATACTTCCCCAACGGTATCATTCATTTTCTTCACAGGTGCAGGAGGAAGTTTGAACCCCAAGGTGTGACCGCCCATCCCCCCTTTCTGTCTATCACGTTTTCTTTCTCTTTGTTAAGGTCTCGCACACTTTGTTTCTCGACTCTTTTGTATTTTTTAGTGGATATTATACTGTATGTGCTGCTTGTGCTGATTTATAGTATCATCAGTACACACACCCAGTGCAACCGGCAGCTCATGGGAGATGCCCAAGTGTGGGTTGTGTGTGTACAATGTGTGTGTGTGCACGTGAATTTGAACCTGTGCGTGTCTATTTGTGTACATATTTGTACTCGGTTTGTGTCACATGTTGACTCACACCTTCATACACAGATTCCTGCAAACCTGTTGCCGCCGAAGCCGCCCAGTCATGCACGGAGTGGGGTTTCTCAGCTGCACAATGGCCGGGTGTGGGTGTGATGCTCTGTGGGATTACTGAGAGAGAAAGGACACAGAAGCCGACAGGTTCCACCAGAGCGCTGACATGGCACAAATAGATATATCAAGATTTCAATAAAAACCTTCCTGGCACTGACATTTCACGGATGTATGCTGAAATGTGAAGAGCATTGATAGCAGCAGAATGTGACGCCTTTTGGCCTCACTATCCCTGTGGCGTGGCTGAATTCTGATTGACACCTGCTAGGAGGTAAAATTGTTATCATCTGTGTTTTGGTGTGAGCAGATAGATATAGATAGATAGATAGATAGATAGATAGATAGATAGATAGATAGATAGATAAGTAAATAATAAAAATACTACTACTAATAATGATAATTTGGATGATAATAATAATAAAAATAATAATATACAAATAATATAAATAATAATATTCATGAGCAGGGGTCCTCCTAGGGCCGTGCACGCTGCTGTGCATCAAATTTGGTTTAAGACGCCATTTGAATGGACGGTGGATTTGCACACCAAATGCTGCCAGGGCCATGCTTTGCATGCGGCCGCCGCTCAACTGCTCCATTTGTCATGAGATCTCACACCTGAGGAGCCAAACCACCGTAAACACTGTTTGCAGTTATTATTTTTCATTAGAATTATCTTTATCCTTGTGGTGCACAAGGATAAAGATAATTCTAATGAAAAATAATTTATTTATTTGAATAGAATTGAGACATGGACGGTACAAACTGCAAATGGTTTGTCTGGGGACTAGTTCATATGAAGCAAAAATAAATATCGGATATACTGGATTTTTATGTAAAAACCTGCAAATAGCATTCTTTATTTCTTTTTTTTATTACAATTCTTTGTTTATATTTTAAATATTAGTTGTTAGGCCCTCTTTTAAAAAAAATTACTGTAATAAACTAGGATAATTGAATGCTCTGATATTAGATGAAAATGCGGAAACACACACACAATGGACACTTTGGCGTCAGAGAACCCTCTCTCACCACACACACACACACACACACATACACACACACACACACACACACACACACACACACACACACACACACACACACACACACACACACACACACACACACACACACACACACACACACACACACACACACACACACACACACACACACACACACACACACAGACAATCTACACAAACTACAGACAGCCTATAGCAACCCTACATTTTTTCAGCCACCCCTTTCTCTCTCTCCCTCTTTCCTTCTATCTTTCACTTCCTCACTTCCTCCCTCCCTCCCTCCTACTATAGCGGTCTGACCTGTCTTGCTGCCTCGTTTGTCATCTCCAATCACTTAGCTCTTTGAGCGGCCCTGACAGACAGGGGTATTAGCAGCTTCAGTCTGGTGTTGAGAGCCGGGCCTTGCCACTCAATAGAGAAACTATGTACGAATGCCATAGCAAAACATGTAACAACACACACTGTCACACATCCAACCACAGCTGCTGCTCCCAACTGTGTAATTTCAGTTTATTTTTTACATTGATTTATGTCTCGCTTCAAGTCTTAGGTCTGCTTTCCAACCCTTCCACCCCTATTTTTATTTTATTTTAAATAATGGAAAAATAACAAAAACAAAGGAAATTAATACAAATTATATATATATTTATTATATATAAATAAATGAAAAATATTAATAACAAAAAAAAATTATATATATATATATATATATATATATATATATATATATATATATATATATATATATACGGTATTTTTTCCAGTGTGTAGCTAGTAGTAAGTAGTAAGTAACTAGATATTTTTCTTTTAGTCACTTAAAGAGACACTTGATATCATTTGACACAAACTTTTTGTACTTTAAAAAACTTAAAAATACCTGATAATATATACAGTACATACACCGGGGGGTTAGTTTGGTGAAACTCCTCCTGCGCTTCTCCTTGTGTAAATATGGTAACCGTGTTGGTAGATGACTGTCTAGTGGTCAGCTGTGGTCTACAGCCGGCCACCAGCACGCGCTGCCTTCCTTGAGTTCAGAGGCGTGGTTGGTTCAGGTGTCAGACATGATGGAGTGCAGCTCCTATTCCAACCTTCTCCTCCTGCTCTTTCCTCCTCCCGCTCCTCCCTGTCCTCCACGCCCTCCTCCTCCTGTTCCTCGTCCTCCTCCATCTCATCCTCCACCCTCCCTCACTTCCTTCTCCTGCTCCTCCACCTCCTCCTGCTCATCCTGCACCTCTTCCTCCTTCACCCCCCTCCTCTTCCTGCTCCATGTCCTTCAGCACCTCCTCCTCCTCCTCCCTCATCCTCCTCCACTTCCCCCCTTCCTCCATGTCACCCCCTCTCCTCCACATCCTCCTCTCTCTTCTCCACCCCCCCTCCATAATTTATTCCCCTATATACCCATATGGATAATTAAATGCATAGAATCGCATTATCTGCATTCTGTATGTTTTCTTTTATATATATATATATTGTGTGTTTGTATATATGTATATATGTATTTATATATATATATATATATATATATATATCTTTTTGTGTGTGTGTGTGTGTGTGTATATTTTTGCAATTTTTGTTTTTATTCTATTGTATTTCATTTGACTATTATGCTGTGACAAATTCCTCATATATGTACAGTATTTGTACTTGGCGGAATAAACTCATTCTGATTGTGATTGTGATTCTGATGAAAGACATTGGAAATATGTTTAAAAATATCCGTCAGGTAACATGAGGCGTGTCTGTTTATAGCTTCAGACTCTTTGTAAAAGTAATTATTTCAGCAATGAAACTAAGTACATAGTTAGCATTTAATTGGATGTTTGGCAGTGAAAAACCCACGAGAAGACGTGCTGAAATGTGATCAATAGACGCCTAATTTGTCTGCCAGTTTCAGTATGAAGTGCACGGACCGCCTGTCAGGATTGTCAACAGCTATGTGTATGTGTCAGTTTCTGCACATAGGACATTTTGGATGAGCGGGGACTTTTTTTTTAAGGAGTTGGTGATGGCGTCATGGCGCTGGGTGCAGGACGGCCACCCACGGTGAGAGACGGCCTGTGGAATGCTCTTTACCAGATTGCTTGTCTTGTCCACCAGACACCCCCACTCTGCCACCAATCACTCCCCAATCCATCTTGTGTGTGTGTGTGTGTGTGTGTGTGTGTGTGTGTGTGTGTGTGTGTGTGTGTGTGTGTGTGTGTGTGTGTGTGTGTGTGTGTGTGTGTGTGTGTGTGTGTGTGTGTCCGTGTGTTCATGCAGTTACGTTCAGGTTTATATTTGTATGTTGAAGTTTGAGTTCATAATCATGGGAATTGTTTAAGTGACCTGTGTTATCATATTGTTGTTGTTTGTTATTGTTGAGTAAAATTGCTCTCCGGCATCTACCTATAGTTCTTTATTCTGCAGTAAAAGTAGTCATAAATTGCACCCGAAGGGGCGGGAGCCCTATTGCTATTGCTTTTGTTAATGAAAAACTGACGTCAGTGGTGTGTGGATGTCATGGATCCACTCACAGATAAGATGGATAAAATATATGCTTTTGGGGCAGTTCAGACATGCCGTTATCCAAGTTTGATCCAATTCGGTAAACTATTGCAGAATAATTTAGTAAAAATCTGTATTTTTTTTAAATTATCACCGCAACGTGCGTGAATGGGCAAATGATGGCTCACACAGGTCACATGATAGCAGTGCAGTCAAGTGATTGGTCAACAATCGGGCCCTCACCAAGATGGCGGCATGTGCTTTTAACTAGCGTCAGAAATGTATCTATGTCATGGATCCGACGAACCCACAGACAATCTGAATAAGAATTGTATTCGGGGCAGTTCCAACAATATGTCGTTCAAGTTTCATCCAGATCAGTGGTTCAGTATTGGAAGAGGTTTGTGATCAACAATCGCAACCTCACTAAGATGGCGCCGTGCACAGCGCGCATGAGCAAGTTCACGAGTACACAGATCACGTGACTTAACTTAAGAAATAAAAGATACAAACTCTTAATCATACAATGTTACAAAGTGACAGGTATCATTTTATTACTATTAACCTTTATTATATTTGAAAAAAACAAGTTAAAGTATTACCAGGGACAACTGGATTAAACAAAGCGCAGCGTATTAAACGTCATAAACATATAAATTCTGAGGACAACGGACACGCACCAGAGTAAGTTCTACAAAATAAAAACCCAATATCATCACTGTCAGAATTTATAGACATTCTAGAGATATCAATGTATACAAACTTGGATCATAATTAAGTCCCGCCTCGACCACCGCAACGCTCTCTTCACAGGCTTGCCGGCCTGTGCGGTGAAGCCACTGCAGATGATACAGAATGCGGCGGCGCGACTGGTGTTCAAGCAGCCAAAGAGGGCACATGTCACTCCGCTGCTCATCAAGCTCCACTGGTTACCTGTAGCCGCCCGCATCAAGTTCAAGTCTCTTATGCTGGCCTACAGAGTGATTGCTGGGAATGCTCCCGCCTACTTAAATGCTCTTGTAAGAGCACATGTTGCCCCCCCGGGTGCTGCGCTCGTCAAATGAGCGTCGCCTGGCTCTGCCGGCCGTACAACCACGGCAATCCAGGTTATTCTCATTTGTAGTTCCACGTTGGTGGAACGAGCTGCCAAAAATGACCAGAGCAGGGACCTCCCTCTCTGTCTTTAAGAGGCACTTGAAGACCCAGCTCTTCAGAGAGTACCTCCTCTCCTAACTTACAATTACTTAGCACTACTTAGCAGTATTTATTGTTACACTAATGTCTCTGTCGCAATGTAGCTTGAATGTTATTCTCCCTTGTAAGTCGCTTTGGAAAAAAGCGTCTGCTAAATGACTAAATGTAAATGTAAATGTAAATGAAAAAAAAAACATTAGCAATTACATAACAAAGGAACATGTATTTATTGTGTATGTGTTTTGAAATATTTTCATTCTTTTTGTGTTTTAGGTGTAGCCTACTACACACAATTGATTTCATTTTTACATCATCTATAATTGAACTCAGTTAAACCAGTTACTCAAGTATATTTATTTATAGGTTCATAAAATACATTATTATTGTGAAGACAGTTTTCTGTTGATTTACAAAGTACCATAAAATAATTATTTTCCCCAAACTTAATTAATTAATGATCGCGATAAATAATCGTGCTCACAATATTGACTAAAATAATTATGATGATCATTTTAGCCATAATCATGCAGCCCTTCTTCAGAATGATAACCGCCGTTAGTTGCGGCGTAGGAAACCCACCCACAGCCACAAACACCGAACGACTATTACGCTGTATCCACGCCGGAACAAATGAACATCTGCAGTCATAAAACACACCAGAACAGAGGGAGAAAAAAAGCACACTCCTCCATTGAACTTTAACAAGGGCTGACTATCCTGGACTCCATGTATGGCTGTCTCCAGATGCTATTATTATTATTATTATTATGGTTATTATGATTATTATTATTATTATTATTATTATTATTATTATTATTATTATTATTATTAATAATAATAATAATCATAATAATAATCATAATAATAATCATAATAATAATTATTATTATAATAATAATAACAACAACAACATTATATTATGATTAATAATAATAATAATAATAATAATAATAATAATAATAATAATAATAATAATAATAATACATATAATGATAATAATAAATATTATGATGATTACAATACTCACTGTGTTTGTTAGTATTAGTATTATATATTTTTTTTTATTTTATAATTTTATAATAAAATATTATTATAAAACAATTACAAAGATTACAATAGATAATAATAATAATAATAATTATAATAATAATAATAATAATAATAATAAATATAACAAATATAGCTGCAGGCAGCAATACACAGGGTCCAGTTCAGTCGTTTCTACAAAAACAACAAAAAATGGACATAAATTTGGACAATTGGACAATTTCTATTTTATTGCCTTAGACTTTCTGCAATTTTTCGGCATCTAGAACAATAATAAACATCAATTATATTATTATTTTATTTTATTATTAATTATTTGATTTCACAAACACAATACGTACATTTTCGTTTTAATTTGCACTTTATTTTACTTATTGTGCTAATAATCCACAATTGAAGAACTGTTGCTCGTTGGTTGGTCTAACGAGCAACAGGTAAAACCTCCATCCACGTACACACTCAAGAGAGGAGGCCCTGTCATGCCACATGTCCATCTGCTCCTGGGCTTATTCAAACTGGGCCACTCCACAATAAATTGGTGTCCATAACCTCGTCTTCAATGTCTCTGTGCCGGAGGTCCCCGAAACGCCACTTGCGTGGAGGGTGGTAGGCGAAACAGCCACACTGGCGGGTGTGTGGTTGGAGGGGGCTGTAGGCTTCGGCCAGGTATTCTCCCTGGCCTCAATTTGATGTCGGGGGTATGTGGTGTGAGGATGGTGTGGTTTTAGCATCCACACTTGACCTGCATCTTGATTATTGGGGACCCAAGATCAGAGTGGCTGCAGACCACCATCCCCACACACACTCAAGCGAGAGGAGCCCCTGTCGTGACCCATGTCTATCTGCTCCTGGGATTATTCCATCTGGCCCATTCTCTACAATAAACTGCTGTCTACAACCTTGTCTTCTGTGTCTCTGTGCCGGAGGTCCCTGAAACTCCGCTTGGGTGCCGGGTGGTAGACGAAACTGCCACACTCACCGTGCTGTGTGTGGAAATCGAGCTGTAGTCATAGTGACGGAAGTTGACACCTCGACCGTGTCTGTCGCTGCAGCAATCGTTCTAACCAGACAGTTTTAGCCTGAAAAGTGCAGAGGAAATTCCTACGGAGTGGAACCCTAATAGTGTTTCTATGTTGAGCTACTGTATCCATCCACGAGTAGAGGGCACTTTCATTGGCAAAATACACCAAATATAAGGGAATGACAATTTCCTGGCATCCATTCCTTTGCAGATCCCACGGATCACATTTGATTGGACACATCAGAAGGTACAGTATATGTAAAAATAATCCTACTGTGCAGACAGATTCAACATTAGCCTTTGAGAAATTTGTGGCCAGCTGTGGTGTTTGATGACAGGTGTCGCCCGCACAATGTCAAATAACGTGCAGGGCTGTGTCTATATTTGCTGTGGTCGTGGTGGAGTGACAGGCCTTGGGCGTGTGACTGCAGGGACGCCACGGTCCGTTGGAAGTCAAAACACCTGACAAGACTCATAGACTGATAGGATGCGTT
The DNA here is from genome assembly GCF_960531495.2 of Zeus faber. Classification (NCBI taxonomy): domain Eukaryota; kingdom Metazoa; phylum Chordata; class Actinopteri; order Zeiformes; family Zeidae; genus Zeus; species Zeus faber. The sequence continues at coordinate 18,578,544 of NC_137191.1, forward strand.
ACGTTAAGCCTCCAGCGCTGGATCTAAGTCAAGAGAGTGGTGTGCACACACTGATGTACGCAGCCCAGAGGGGTCAGTGTGTGCGTGTGTGCGAAGAAACATAAAAAAAACAAATAAAATAAATAGGGTGTAGACGCGGTGGTGACAGATTATGGGTGTGGACCCACAAGGATGCCACCTATCTGATGTTAAACTGGGAGGTGAGCCGTGACATGTCGTTGGATGTGAGATCGACCCCCGACACCATGACGGTAATAAAGTTTATTCTCATGGACGCAGGGTCTAATTGTCTTTTCTTATTATTTTATTCCCTTCGTGGGTGTCTATACCACAACTATAGAACCATTTGCATTTTGATGACATCTGGCAAACTGATAGGTGGTGGTCCAAACCCTCTATTCATCACTTTAGAGGTCTGCCTATTATCCCCTCTAGCGCCACCAACAGGCCAACGTTGGACCTGCATTTGGTCAGGAATCACAACTCATTTTCCCTCTTATTCCTTGGGTATTTGCGCTCAACCCACTTATTCATCACTTATTCGTCATCACCTACGGCAGGCGTGGGAAACTTGTGGTCCACGGGCCTATAACTGTAACTTTTGACCTGTTGATATACCAAATTACTGATACATTACATCACAGACTTTTGGATCTTTATCTTTTTAGGCTTTTAGGGAATTTTGTTTATCTTTTTAATCCTTTTCCAAAAAAAAAAATAAAATAAAAAAAAAATAATAATAATAATAAAACCTTTTTTTAATTGTATTTTAAATATAAATATATATAAAATATTGTAAAAAATTTACAATATTTTATCTTATCATATTTAATAACATTTTATGTTTCCTGATATTACAGTCTTTTGAACCTTCAAAGGAATTTTTCTTGTCTTTTTAATATTTTCCCTATAAAGTACAAAGAGGAGTTTCTTCATTATAACCATTCAAGTACATACTGTATATATTCGCCACTTGCTGAAAAAAAGTCCTGGTAGTAGATTAAATTATTAACAACTAGGTAAAGTAACACCCACCTTATCTAGTTGAGTTTATCAGCTTGCTTTGTCTCAGATAACATGTACAGTACACACTGCTAGTGGTTGATATTACAGTGTGTGTGTGCGTGTGTGTGTGCGTGCGTGCGTGTGTGCGTGTGTGCGTGTGTGTGTGTGTGTGCCGGGGGCCACAGGAAACACAAGGGCGCTTACGATGTCTTAGTATTTATTTCAATAAGTTACATTTAGAGATTTTTGTAATCACCTTTTTTTGTTCACATCAAGCATTCTGTCTTTAACCCAGTGCAGGAATGAAGAAAATCAAGATTAAATAAACAAAAGAAGAGAACCCCCCCCCCCCAAATAAAAACAAGCGTGTGCAGCATGGACGAACCCTCCCTTCACATTGCTTCTACATAAGTATTGATTATATTGTATATATACATCTATATGTGCATACTTTTATCACAGTTACAAAAATAAAATACATTACTGTTGATGCGCCACCATACACACAAGGTGAAAACAAAACACAGAAAAGCTGTACAGTCCTCATTGAGGGCAAAAATACACGCAACAATAGATTTAAAAAAAAGACAAAAAGAAGGAAGAAATTATATTATATAGCTTTAAAAAAATTTAAACGCACGACCATTTCAACCTAGATTATTATTATTATTTCTTTATCCCAGCCAACGAAGGATACTTTCAGTTTAAAAGTTGTGCTTCACTCTAATAAAACCAAAAAAAAAAAAAAAAAAAAAAAAAAAAAAAGGGCTTTTGCTGTGGCATCGGTATGAACAGTGTTATTCTAATTGCCAGGTTGGTCCTTTTTTTTTTTTTAAATCAAAGAGGCATCAATATTTTTCTCCGTTTCTTGAAATACAGGCCGCCGGAAAAAGCGTCACCGTGTCTACCCTTCCTAAACACACCCCCTCTCCCCCAAAATACACACACACAACAACACAGACGGGTGAGAAGGTCAGACAGGCGAGACACTTTTAATATTGCTCACAGTAATAATAATATTTACCTTGATGATCTTTCCATAATACGAATTTGTCGGCCGCGGGGAGAGTTTGGATCTCTCGGGGCCCAGAGAAATGCTGCACACTGGCACGTAGATAAATAGAGGGAAATAAAACGGTTATACCGTGTTTACATATCATCTAATGTTAGAAAAGTAAGAGCTACTGCTGTGGTGTTTGTCAGTAAATATGAGGAAGAAAAGCGTTGTTGTTTCTGATTAGTTTTCAGGATTACTTTGCGTCATATGTTTATTTGTTAAATATTGTTCATAAACTGTAATAATACTGCCACTGAGACCAAACCAAATGGGGGAGTTAATTTAATAATAATAATAATAATAATTATTATTATTATTATTATTCTTTAAATTGAGCTGTTTGCAATTTCTATTCATTGTCCCCCTTAGACAGAATTTCATCAAAACACCGTCCAGGTTTATTTTATTTTTTTTAAGGCCTATTTATAACCTTTACTATAAACACTGTAAGACTAATGGGGTTTTGGTTTCTGCGCTGGAAAACACCCCCCCCCCCCCCATCAGCAAAACACTTCCCATAAGTCAGCGCACAATACATCGACCATTTTCACAAATATTTCCAAGTTTTTGTTTTTCACGAAACATTGGAGAATTCAAACGTAGTTCATATCGAGGACACACATGTTGTTTTCTCACGCCACTTCAAACAGTTTTGAACTTAACAGTTTTATTTTTCGCGCTTAATTTGCCAATTACTTGTTAGGTCACTGATTGAAATACAATAATAGAGAAACGTGACATAATTAGGAACGCATTTTTGCCTCGTAATAAATAATAACCCCCCCCCCCCCCCCCAAAAAAAAAACCGATAGTTTGCAACTTTACACTGTGAAAGCCACCGACATCCGACTTGAAACTCTTGTAGTAAAACGTAGGACAGATTCACAGAACTTTGGTATTCAAATCACATCCACTCACACATATTTATATCAGGTCTTTCCAAAAAGGAGATTATAGCATTCAGTCTTCGTTGTTATTGTTATTATCGTCATTCATGTGAATTTCTCTGCAATCTCTTCGTCAAATTAAACGAAAGCGACTCTCCGGCGCTTCAAATGGAAACACAAGCGTACTGTTAAAGTGAGGAAGGGGGGGCAGCGACAGGTCGGCTCAGAGTTTATGATTCTAACATAAAACATTAACGTTTTGGGAGACATGCTTCGGGACGTGAGGAACACAAAGCACGTGGGAGGAGAAGAGAGGCGCTCGCAAGCTAGAGACTTGTATATAACATACAGCGAATCAGCCTTAAACGACTTGACCCGCCGTCGTAAGGTCCAGACAAACTCGGGACGGATTCAGAGAAAATAAAAACGCGGAGGTAACCCCACCGGGTGGAGAGCAACAACCCTTTCGCCTCTTTTATGTTACATTTTTTAAACTTTATTGAAATCACTCATTTTGTGTTTGTTTTCACACTCAATACTCATCGTAACTTTACGCCAAAGCCGTCTCCACTTTCCCCCTTTCGTTTGAATGAGGAACGGCGGTTAAGTAAAGAGGAGAATTAGGGGGGAAAAACAAACTGGGAATGCGGGTGGGGTGTGGGGGATTGCTTTTTTTTTTTTTTTTTTGCCATCGGAAACACGGCCTGATGTCATGCTGGGCGAGCGGCGGGCGGGGCTCCTAGTGGGGCAGCGCCACCAGGATATCCACGTAGTTGACCGGGAAGAAGCCCGAGTTGCCGTGCAGCATGCCCTCGTACCAGTTGTCGTCGATCTTGTTGGTCAGGGTGATGATGTCGCCCTCCTTGAAGCCTAGCTCGCCCTCGTTCTCTGGGTCAAAGTCGTAGAGCGCGCGACAGCAGGGCTGGTCCATGGGGGCTGGAAGAGAGGGACGAGCAGAGAACGAGGGTCAGCGGAGAGAGCGGGGGGGGGGGGGGCCGTACGCATTTTTGGATACATGGCTGAGAGAGGCATTGTAAAATAGAGAGATAAAATCTTATCTCTGGGTGTGAAAGGCTCACCTGGTGACCTGGCTGAAAGGGGTGAAGGAGGGGGAGGAAGACAACGGAGAGGAGAGAGAGAGAGAGAGAGACAAAAAGGAACACAGAAAGGAGGGAGGGAGAGGAGGGGAGAGAAAATGGAAATGGGAGAAACGACATTAAGCGTTGAGTCATCAGCGAATGTAAAAATGTTTCTTACAGAAAACCCTCAAAGAGCAACCAAGGGCAGGAGGCGGAAGAAGGAGGAACAGGAGTTAGGGTTAGGCAATCTGCCTTGAAACGGAAAAAGGCAGACCAAAATCAACAAGGAAGAAATTGATCAATAAATAGAAACCAATCAACTCAGACTTCAAAAGGGATGGAGGCCGTTTATCAATATCTGTACTTGTACAAGGTCTGTATTTCCCCTCTCATGAACTCGTTTCACGTCTAGGTTCTGTTGCAAATTCAATTTGAACAAAGCCCAAAATGCTTAAAAGGCTCAGAGACGCCAGGAAAGCCGCCTAACGAACGTCAAACTGCCCAAAATGGATGAAGATGCTTTGGCTGGTGACCAGAATGTTCTTGCCGAGAAGAAGGAACGTCCTGTACTTTCCAAGAATACCGGGTTTCTTTAGGACTTGGCACTGACAAATGGCCTGAAAAGAATAGAACGCGAGCAGAAAAAAAAAAAAAAAAAAAAAGAGAGAAATGATATGATTCTTCTGAATGTCACTCTTGGCTCACCTGGGGATCTGGCTGCAAAGTGGACAGAACAAGAACAGGAACAAAGGAAAGGGGACATAAGAGCAGAGGTTGTTTTTTTTATGTTTCAGTGCAGTAGTTTGAGAAATGGATAAATAAATAAATACCCGAACGGATGGACGGATGGACGGATGGATGGATGAGGGGGAGGTAGATAAATAGACCGGGTGGGTGAAAAAGATGCAGCGATGCAGAGGTCACTCATCAAGGAAATGATTAGATTCCAGTCGAAGAACAGATGGAGGAATGGAGAGAAGTGGACGGGGGAGATGGAGACGCAGACGGAAGACGGATCAAACGACTGTCAAGAGAGAGAAGCCGAGAGAAACTCTTGACATTCGTCCATGTGGCATGGACAGCGCTTGTTTTTTTTTTTTTTTTTTTCCCCCCCTCTCTTAATTTAAAAGTCAAACAAAGTTGCGGCTTTTACAAAGTACCATCTGGGACGGCGATGGCACTGAGAGGGAGATGGAAAATCGGGTCGATGGAGAGAGAGAGAGAGAGACTAAACGGATGGAGGAGTGAGCGAAGAGATTGTTGCATCTCTCCAGGATTCACTATGGGCTCACCTGGGGACCTTGCTGAAAAGGTAGAAGAGGAAGAAATAGCGGGGGGGGAGAAAAACAAACAAAAAAAAAAAAAAAAACGAGGGAAAAAATATGAAATCAGTCGAGGTTTTTTTGGGGGTCACTTGGAATGGACTGATGAGAAGCGTGAAAGTGAAAACACCGGGCGGCGAGCACAAGGACAGAGAGACATAGAGACCGGAAAAGGATAAGTTTGACCCTGGCTCACCTGGAGACCTCGCTCCTGTAAGAAGAAGAACGGAAATAAAAAGGGGAAGAGAGAAGAGCGCTTGTTTGTATCTTTTCTTTACCCCCCCCCCCCGAGACCCTTTCTTGCACTTCACAGCGAGGTTAACCATTAAAAAACGGTGGATTAAAAAAGCCGTCAAAAGAAAAAGGACTATACAGTATACAGTACGTATATGCGGAGACGGAGCTGGACGGAGAGCTAGGTATTCATTCGGTCTGAATAATACAAGAAACCAAAAAACAACATGGTACTTTGAGGGGTACCGTGGCTTGTCGTGCTGGCAGTACCCTGTAGGCCAGCTGTCCACCAAAGTTGGACCTTTATTTTCGAAGAGAGACTTCAAAGAAGGCCCCGTGAAGCTCAACCTAAGTAGCGTTTAAGAACCAGAGAGAGTTTGTGGACGAGACCGACTGCAACCATCTCGACGTGCTCCTCACCTGGTGACCTAGCGGCTCCGCTGTGAATGCCTCCATTGTGGTTCTCACTGATGGAAAAGTCCAGGGAGGTACGGGGTTTGGGAACAAACTCTTTCCTGGGCTTGTTGGAGGAATCCCTTATCCTGCGAACACGGAATGCACAGTGATATTCAATGGTCAACGCACGGCCAACCCCAATGAAAAGCTGTTGCTCTACTGAAGGTGGGAACGTTTCGAAGCCGTTCTCCGTCTTGGCGAGCGTCCTTTTTTGTACTGACCTGTCCTCGATCTTGCTGGAGAGCTGCGTGAGGATCTCGGTGGCTCTGCTGTGGTACTCCACCTGGGCCTGGACCAGTGCGGCCAGTTGGCTCACCTGTTCGATCTGCTGGAGTATACACAAGGCGCAGGGCGGAATTTCACGTACGGTCGGCATAGCGTCTGCCAGGCTGACCGCTGGCTGGCGACTGCTTTGCGGGATATAGGCTTAATTGACTCATCCCTGCTTACTAAGAAGGGGATAATGTGCTGCCAGCCGGTTATTATCGCAATATAACCCTTGACAGGGTGATCGGGTCTTAGGTCGTACTGTAGAGCTTGATCACTCTAAAGAGGGATATTTTTCCATAATGACAAACTGGCTGCACATTATCTCGCTTATTAAATGGCTACTTACTAAATACAATAATTTATTGACTAGTATGCCTAGTGCTGCGGCATGCTGGACGACTGCAAAGCTTCTTAGATTCCGCTAAAGAAAAAACAACGTAGCTAGCACTGCAAGAATGAAGCAAACTATTCACTCGACACAACACTTACCTATTTACTGTTACTAATGGGAAATTGGATCTTGTGAGAGAAAACTGCCCTTGATAAATTCTTTGAATTATGTTTTTCATGTTTTATTTAGGACAATAGCCTTTTGTATGTTATGTAGCTTTTAAAACACATTGCCCCTGGGTTTTAACGAGTCGCTCAGAGTTTATATGAAGAGTCTTTCTAAACAATGTCTACCGGATCACATTCCATCCTTGCTCAACCTTGTGTGGAGATAAGGATAACCCCAGAAAGAGCATTGTGTGTTTGTTTTCTGGCACAGTAAGATTGTATCTGTGAGCGGATTTTGACTGTTAAATCACTGTATGAGGGTAACACCCGGGAATATGATGGAAGGGCACAGTCTCGAATGACACCTGACCAATGGCACACAACCTCTCATCGATATAAAGCCCTCTTCGTCAGAAGCGGAAGTAGACTGATCAGAACACTGCTTTGAAGCATGACTGTATCTTCCTCTTCATTCTGCAGAATAAATATCTCTAATACTCTCAGTTTTGTTTTCCTGCAGCGGGCAGATTAACCTCACCGACCACGCAGGAGAATTTCTCCAACGATCTACATTCATCTCTTTAAGCCCACCATTGCAGTTTATATGTAGTGCCGGCTAGTGCTAGCCTTGGCATGTAGGCGGCGTGAAACGAGGGCCGTGAATAAAAGGCAGGGAGAAGTGGTTGCCCGCGACGTTCATTATTCAGAAATAACTGACCACTGATCGCCCCTATTGACCAACCAGAAGTATTCCACAGAGCCTTGTAATAAGTATCAATGATGCGATAGTGTGTATTCAATTAATGGTCGGTTGACAACCAAAACAAACATAAGTGCAGAATTAATGAATACCGCTGAGTGGGTTCAGCTCCTGCAGCACTACAGTAATAAGGAAACCCAAAGGTCAGCCAATGAGCCATGCTAATGGTAGCATGGTAAACCTCCATGAATCTGCCGTCCTGGCGGTGCACGGGGGTCACCACCTCCTTTTATTAGCGTGATTTCGAGCAAGGCAACAGAAAGGGTATTGTTTTTGAAACGGCAACAGTTGGAAAGTGGGAAATGGAGGAATACATAGACATGGTTATTGGACGGAAAAAGACACGGAACTAGAACGACAGGTGCGATGAAGGACCCCGGCCGCGGCAACACAGAGCCCTTACATCGCTCTCCAACAGGTTGAACATGCTCTGCTCTGCGATCTCCTTGGAGTCGTCAAACTTCTCCAGCGCCTGCTTGATCTCGTCCTCCGTCACCTTGCCCTGGCGCTTCTTCTTGTAGTCGAAGTCCAGGCGACGACCTTCCATCTTTTTCAGGTGGTGCTGCACAGAGTAAGTAAGAACAAAAGCTTCTGAATGAGCAACCAAACCGACACTTACTTACTTAGAACGTATTGATCATAGCCACAAATCCATCTACACTCCAAAGCTGCTTTCACACATGCGCTGAAACCCTGAAATTACCTGCACATTATGTGAACGCAAATGTCTGAATCATTTGGACCGGACATTAAACAGACTTTACCCAGCATGCACAGTACAGTCAATGAAGTACAAAGTCTGTGTAATGACCGATTGAGTGGTATGTGTGAACAGAGCAGGTAATTTTCGGGAACATTCGCAGCGAGTGAGTGGGCGTGTCGTGTGTTGATGACGTCTCTATTATACGCCAGTTATTTACCTTCGTGCGGATCTTCGTGCACGGAGCACAGCGCTTCGTACTCCTTCATGCTTTCTTTATCAATCCTTTCCACTCTTTGGTTTATATTGCGGATACGTCAAAATACATGACGTATACAATACAAAATACATAAAAAAAAAAGCCCAACTACTGATAAGTCCGTAGCCTCGTCCGCCATCTTGGATGTGTTAAATCTCTGCCGCGTCATTTCGTCACTTCCTGCCTCAATGTCAAACATGGGAAGGTAAGATGTCATGTCATGTGCATGTCGACAAGCACATCAACACCATCAGACGTGGGGGTGATCCGTGCTCCCGTGCTAGGGAGGAGTCATGATGTCATGTATGTACACTCTTGTGCCTTGCAGACCCTCTACTATTGTCTCCATCCCTCTGTGGAAGATCTCAGTGGCTGAAATAATGCAGAATGGGAGCCTGAGAAAACAGTATCTCCAAAAGGGTGCATTAAAGGTGCAACACTTGCAGCTTTTAGCATCGAGCTTCAGCTGCCAAAACCCCTTTGAGGCGTTGAGTTTACTGAAATCTTTGCGCCAGCCACTCTGCACTGGTGATCTCCTCCCTCATTGGGATCGGATAATGTTCTCTTTTTATGTTCTCATTCTGATCTTTGCGTTCTCATTTGGAAGAACAGGAGTTAGGGTGAGACAATCATCTCATTTGCTTTCTTAACACAGGTGATGGTGTGGCACGGTGGCACAGTGCATTGCACTGCTGCCTCACAGCAAGAAGGTCCTGCCCTAGGAGTTCGATTCCTGCCTGGGGCGCTGTTGGCACCGTGCTCCGGCGGGTTATCTCCCAAATAGGAGCCTTTCTGTGTGGAGTTTGCATGTTCTCCCCATGCTGCTTAGGGGGTTTCCTCCACCTAACGTCAGTAAGGACCCCCACCAATACATGCACACATCATCATCTGACCAGCGATGGACTCTCGTTATCAGGTCCCCGGGCACGTCGACGAATGCTGCCCACTGCTCCTGGCTGTGCCCCCGGAGGAAGGACAAGCCAGGATGGGTCAAATGCAGAGGCCTCATTTCACCGGCCACCATCCAAAGCATGTGCATGTGTTGTAGTGTGGTGTGTTGCGTGATGATTAAAGATTCTTCTTCTTCTTCTTCTAACCCAGTCTGTTGGCTGTTCAACCCGTTTAATGACCCGAAAACTGTGTCATCCTGTCCAGCTCCTTCTTCAGGCTGGCATCAAATGGGGTTGGTTCTGTCGTTGGGGTGTGCACCACAGGCTTGGCGTCACTTTTCAGTTGGATTTTGCAGGTGAACGGTAGCGTTCCATATCCTTAAAAGGTATTTGGAAAACGATGTACAATGCCACTCTCCCCCTTTGCAATGTGTGTCCCGTGCTACATTTTCACTGTAGATCTGATAAATCCTTTTAACCAATCCCAGGTCCTCACAAGCGTTGTCTCCTTGGAGTGATTGTCCATTAGGAGCCACACAAAACAGTGCATTGTGAAACCAGAAACAAATTGAATTTCCTTTTACGGTCACTTTAGTCTGCATGCTCCTTTTTATTTTCTGTGGGCAGTTTATTCTCTAAGTGAAACCGTGTTTCTTATCATTTTAAGTTTCTCTTTGAGTGCTTTGACATCGTTTATATGTATTAAATTGGCCTTTGCCCCTGTGTCAAGCTGTAATGGAACCAGTGTCCTATTGATCACAAGTGGTGCAATCCATTTGTCCTTATTCTCTGTACTCACAGTCTGACCAGTGTCTGCAATCTCTGTGGACTGCACATTTCCTTTTTCCTCCCCGGATACCATACTGGTGAAGAATGAATTACCGGGGCCATCACTGAGATCATCGCTGTCACCTATGTCATAAACTATGCTTACCCTGTATCCTGTCTTTTTATCTTTAGGAAAACACATTTTCGCATCATGGTGTCGTCCGTTGCATTTTGACCATGTCTTTCGGTAAGCAGGGCACTGTCGTGGTTTATGCTCGCCACTGCACCGTTTGCAACGGAACCGTCATTGTCCTTGTATTTCAATCTGGCAGAGTGCTTTCCTCTTACCCAAATGGCATCCGCTGCCTGGCAACGTGACCGGCTGCCCCGTGTGCGTTTTCGGCAAATGTCCTTACAGGCTGCCTCACGATCCCAGTAGCCTGGCATGTATTTACTGCTGTTACCAATGTGCGTTCCATTTCCCTCAATAGCTTTACTCTAATCCTTTTGTCATTAGTTCCAAAGACTATTTGGTCACAACTCATAGAAAAGTTTATTGAAATTGCACGATTTCGCTTTTAGCTTGAGGTCTGTGAGCAACTATCAAATACTACCCCCCTTGATGGGGTTACACCGGCGAAATATATATCTATCTTTCATAGGTTTCTTTTTTTCTTCGACAGGCAGCGCTCGTCGAATTTCTTTCAGACCTCTTCAAGTTTATTTTTGTCCTCTTCCTGAGCGAACGCTAAAGTGTTGAAGACTTCTAGTGCTTCGGTGCCGGCAATGGTGAGCAGCCTGGCTGTCATCCTTCCATCTGCTCATCTTTCCACTCCGACAGCTGCAGTATAAAGCTGAAAGCGCTGCCTGAAAGTCCTCCGGTGAGCATCCACCTTCAACGGACTCGGTGGTTTTGATAGCGCCCATTGAATTTTTTTTTACCGTGCCACTTTTGGCGCTTGACAAAGAATACCTGTCTCCTGGTACCATGTAGTATTCCTTATTTTAGAATAAACAAGACGTGTTGAAGTTTGTAATTTCTTAATAGCGGCGCCAGCTCTTTATTCCCGCGCTCTCCAAAACCCGTACCCACCCACTTCTTACTTCGGACCCGGATGTGCTCTCACTCTCAAGAACTGCAGCGACACCCATCGGTCGATGATATCTGTCACCGAGCTATAGACACGTCATTACAGATACAAAGGTGTTTTGTGGCTGATATAGCGCGTCGCTGACTCGACTTTTCCCCTCTGGGCGGTAAAAATTGACGAATCTCTGAGGCGGAGCGATGTAATTACAGCGTTCTCTCCTACCTGGATCTCCTTGAGATCCTTGTCATGAAGGTTCTGCAGCGGGTCGATAAAGTTCTGCTTCACCTCCATGTCGAGGGCGTCCTTGACCTCGCCCAGCTCACGCATGGCCTCCCCAGCGTCGATTAGAGCCAGGCCTTGAGAAACACACACACACACACACACACGCATACGCACACGCACACGCACATGCACACACACGCACGCACACGCACACACACAAACACACACACACACACACACACACACACACACACACACACACAAAACATAAAGTGTACTGCCCTATTTATTTCTTTTATGTATTCATCCTAAATATGCCAAGCAATAAAGGCCTTTTATGAAGCAGTCCTAGGGATAGTGTTCGGAGTTGTGTGGTGAGGGAAATGTTCATTCTTCATTTATTCATGTGAAGTTTTCAATATATGTGAAAGCAGAACTTAGATGCATATTAATGTGAAGACTTCCAGCATTGCCTCCGACAAATGAACAGGAAGTTTCACACATCTTTGACCAGTCCTCAGAAACTATTAGAAGCACAATAACAACAGATGGCGGTCTAAATGATCAGTTTGGAGACCACTTTCAAAACTAAAAAGAACACATTCAAAGCTCAATTTCGGTTTTTTAGTACCTCATATTACTCCTAGTATCATTAAGTCCAAATTGTGTGTCGTACCGAAGTTAGACTCCTCTCCGAGCTCACGGCCGAACTTCTGCATGGACTCTCCCAGGATGGTCTCGGCCTGGGTGTAGCCCGGTCCTTTCTCCTGGCCCCGCATCCGGGACATGGAGTTGATCATGCTCATCTTGGCTCTGGAGGCTGGAGAGGAGAGCCCAGTCAACCAAATCACACCAAGTGCACTACCTACCATGTGTAATGTACTTGTGTATTTACTTGTGTAAAAGTTAGACCAGTAAGGTTTGTGCCGGCGTGTACTGAAATGGAAAATAACTGGTACCATACACCAATGTTAGGGGTAACGCATTACTTTAACGCTACAGTAATAAATTACTTTTGCGCAGTAACACAGTAATATAATGAGTTACTTATACAATGTGGGTAATCATCAGTCAATCATCAGTCAATCAATCATTGCAGTTACCATTGTCAAGTAACGTATGTTACTAAGGGTGGGCCGATTGATCGGATGAAAGGATTGTCTGTTACAGACATTGTGTTTCGTCCGATTAGGATTGTCGCCCGATCATTTAGAGTTTACATCCGGAATCGGGGAAATCACAGTCCCATTGGGTATATCTGCCGCACGTCTAGATATCAAGTGAGCGTGATCAGATCACAGGACAGCTGCACTGGCGGTTCGTCACCCTAAGCCGTTTCACAATTCGGTGGCAGAACTGCTTTACGGCAATATTTTACCTTATCTGCACATGGGAGCGAGTGTAAACAAACATGGATGGAGGAACGTGGCGCTTCGGGAAATGACTCATGGATGGATCATGGATTATTACAACATTTGTCCGTCTGCTGCTGAGCAGAACCCAAGCAGCTTTCTGAATTTTGTTTGCCGATCACATTTTAGTACATGTAGAAGACACAGGTAGCGTCAGTAAAACTTAATTTGCCTTTTACTACCAGCGTTTGCCTCTGGCAAAAATAACATCCATTTTTATCATTATTATCTTGGTGAGTAACTTGAAAGAAATGTAATAAGTAACTTATTACCTTACACAGAAAGTAATATTGTAAAGTACTTTCAAATTAAAGTAACAAGAAATATGTAATAAATGACATTATAAAAGTAATTTGCTCAACACTGCTATACACACATACTGTACACGATGCTGCTTGACTTGCTATTGAGAACATAAAAAAAAAAAATAGATATTGCTTCATATATTATAATTAAATAGGTGTTCTGAAAACCAGGTCAAATGTCTTGGATTACACACCCTAAAGCAAAGCAAGCAGGCTCAGGACTAAACATCTCATCAATCCACATCCTCAGTCATCGATTGACTCAGGTTGTCGTTTTGTTCGGCTGCATTTCTGTGAAAACATGACTGTTTGGTATATTACGCAAATAACCACCGTCCTACCTGGGTTGGGCTGCAGATACTCGGTTGTCTTTGTCATGATGTCCATCACTGCCCTGGTGGTGGTGTCCACCTTCTACAAAGCCCAGAGCAGAAAGGAGACAACGTCAAAGGAACTGGGGATGGAAGGGGGGCGGTGAGGCACATCATGGACAAATAAATCAAATGATGGATCTATGAATCCGTCATTGTGAACGAGGCATCTGGGTAAAAACGTTGTGGGCGACGCGGGGAAAGTGGCGACCCGGGGGGGAGAGCGTTTTTGTGCTTCTGCTCGAGTGTGATGATGAGCGCCAGGTCCCCCACAACGCCCCCGGACCGCTCGGCACCGCTCGACATTCCAACCTGTCCACATAGAGGCCACAAAGCGCTTCCTACGTAAGGCACACATGACATTACAGTACATTTACACGAGCACAGCTTTGTCGCAAAGGATCGGTTCCCTTCACGTAAGTCAGGATAGGGGTCAGAAAAAAAACAACAGAGAAGTTCTTGCCTTTTCCATCTCAGTGAAGTCCTCATCGAGCTTCGTTCCTTCTGCGCCGCCGACCTTTTCACTCACTCTCTGCAAAGGAAAGACAAAATGAACACGTTTTGGGCTCGGGTGAAATCATTAATCCCAAGAAGAAAATGGCGGCGACGGCAGAAAAGTGGAGGTGTAATGCGCAGCCGAGTAAGAACTTTTCGAATGGACGACCTTGAGAAGATTCGATCCGTCAAGGCGTCACACACAGGATCCATAAATAAGAGAAAATAAGAGGCGATTCATTGTCATCGATTCCACCTATTTGCAACCGCACGCCACGGCGTCCCAAGCCAAATGTCCTCCCGCTCCTCTACATCTGTCTCTTTGTCCATTTCTTCAAAGAGATGGAAAGACCTTGTTGTTGGACACGAGTCAAATAACAATTTCATTTCAGACAACAAAACGGAGGATAAAATCAACTGAGCGGCCGCTGAGACACGTGGGTTCCGGCGTTAAGGGTTCATCCTTTTAGGGCCTGTGTGGAAACGCAGGCAGTTCAGTTCTTCTCCTTAAATATTTCATCACACAGCGAACGTTCCAATCGGGACAGTGTCGCATGAAAAAGACTTGCTTATCAGCTTGATAGCGTGCGCGCGCGCACCCACGCACATTGTTTTCCTCCCACATCGGTGTACAAGCGCACATATTCCACCTATTCTTTGACGTTCCGACTGACTCAGTCTTTGCGTTCCTGAAACAAAAGCAAGCCTGTTACCACTTCCTGTTGTCCCTTCGCTGAAAGGGTCGGAAACACAGAGATTTATGGCTGGGGGAGAGAAAGAGAGAGAGAGAGAGAGAGAGTGAGAGACAGAGAGCGAGCACAGCAGAAGAATTAATCTAGTCTGAGCAGAAACCTGCTTTGAGCACAGTCTCTCCATGACAAAATACACACACACACACACACACACACACACACACACACACACACACACACACACACACACACACACACACACACACACACACACACACACACACAAGAGTAGGTGACTTTGGATGTTTTACTCAGACAAATAATGGCTCTAGGCTCCGCCCCCCCGCCAACATGTCAGCCTGCTGATACGCGGTACCCGCTCCAACAGCTCCACCAGCTTCCAGCCCCCAAGTCTGTGTGTGATGTAACCGGATGCTCCCAGAGAGGCGACAATCTGACACAACCAGGCCAGACGTTGTCCTCCAGGGATGTATCCATGGATGAAAAAAGGCTTTAAGAGAACGTCACAGTGCAGCACGCAACCAAACGCTAACCCCACCCCCCCCAAAAAAAGCTGCTCTGGCAAAGAGATTTTCTCTCTTTGCCAGAGCAATACAATACAAATAAGAGAAATGCTCCTCCTAAAATAGTTATTTGACAGAGGGAATGGAAAATGAGTTTACAGTACCATGGTGTAATAATTTAAAAAAAAAAGTATTATTAATAAAGCACCCTCTGACTGCTAACACACACACACACACACACACACACACACACACACACACACACACACACACACACACACACACACACACACACACACACTGTTCACGTAGCACCTAAACCACGTTCCTTGTCATCAGCTCCTCCTCAGCATCACATCTTCAGATTATTCTGTGAGCCAGTTGCCATGGCAACGGGCACATGCCTGGGTGCCGGCTCATCGGATCTTTCATCGTCTTTGGCTCCAGAAGTTTTCTGTGGTTTCTCACTGGGATCCTCCTTTGGGAGTTTTTACTGTCATTGCCCCCCACCCACCCCTGCATCTTTTCCATGATGGTGGAAGGATTACAATGTGAAGTAGTAAAGGTTTGTATTTTAGGATTGTGTTGCCATGGAAATACACTGATGTCCTCATGGAGATGAGTTGTGCCACACCAAGGGTTAGAACTAGTGTCTAAGTGAGGACCTATTTTTTTTTTTCTATTCTACTTAAATCTTTTAATATAATTTACATTTTCGAATTTTCTATATTGTTAGGTTTATTGCCAGGAAGTGTGTAAGATCATAACAATTGTAAATGTTTCATTTTGTTTAGGACTTATATTTTAGCGGTGACTCATTTACTTCATGTTTAAGGCTGATCTGCCACTACAAACACTTAGTGGTTTGGAAATGTGTGAATGCATGTTTTAGCAGGTGTGTGTGTGTGTGTGTGTGTGTGTGTGTGTGTGTGTGTGTGTGTGTGTGTGTGTGAATGAGTGAGTGAGTGAATGAGTCACTGCGTACAAGTGGAAACTCGGTGATAGGTGGTGCTTGAGGTGGCGGAGAGCAAATCTCCACATTAGAATCCAATAAGAGGATTTGGAGGGGGACGGCTTCCCCTCACAACCTGTTTGGGACCAGAGGGATTTAGCAAAACCCTGCGGCTGTAAAAAACATTCAACTATCTGGCTTTTGGGCCATTTTGTGACTAAAAATGTACATGTACGGTTTTATTCAAATTTCTAATACAGCAGAATGTATCTCTTGTTTGCATTAAAATAATGTATTTAATTTGAAATGGATGGTATATAAATGTCTAATTTTGCAATGCATTACATCTGATTCTTAAACAACTTGCAGGTATCTCAAATCTAAAATGAATTCACATGTTTTTGTCAAATTAATATTTTGACATTAGAATAATACAAATCCCGAGACAACAGAAGTTAATTTGAGATTAGTTCACGGTCATTCTTTAGCTTGGTGGCAGCAGAGCTATACTTCAGACTTCAGATTAGAACCTTTCTTCTTTATTATTTGTTCAATTTCTTCCTTTAGGGGAGAAATAAAAGAAATTGAGACTAAAATACAGAAAATTGTGGGGGTGCATTTTTGGCCATAAACTTCACAATCCAGTAATCAATTAGTCCTTAATCCAATAACACGCCCAGTGAGTTTATTAGCAGATAGTGATCTGGGCGCACGCACACACACACACACACACACACACACACACACACACACACACACACACACACACACACACACACACACACACACACACACACACACACACACACACACACACACACACACACACACCTCTAAGATCTTTTTCCAGCTGAGTACCTCCTTCACTGGCATTGGCAAAATAAAATAACAGAAATGATGTACTCTATGTGCGTCATACGTGTTTTTTTTTTTAAACCTTATATATAACATTTTTTAACACTTTTTTATTTTTTTCACAATAGCCCCTGCAGTACCCCTGCAGTACTCCTACGGGTATGAGTACCGTAATTGAGAAACACTGGACAAGTTGACTACTATAACCACTAGTCGGCGCAGTTTGGCAGAAGTCAACTAGTCATGGACAACATCATTTTTGTCAATGTCACCAGATTTACAATAATTATTGTATGAGCGAAATAATTTATTCAAATATGTACTCACATTTATATCTTAATTCAGCTTTTTAGTATTTAATCAGTCTCCTAATTAATTTAAAGGTGCAGTGTGTAGAATTTTGTGGCATCTAGCAATGACATTTCACTGCATATATGTATGAACGTATGTATATGTATGTGACAAATAAAGCTCTTGAATTCTGAATCATCTAGCAGTGAGGTTGCAGATCGCAACCCACTCCCCATGGCGGTGCAACATGAGACGTGGACGTAAAAGTGGTGAAGCCGTCTCCACAGCCAGTGTTTGGTTTGTCCGCTCTGGGCTATTGTAGAAACATGGCGGTACAACACGGTGTGTAAGTCTGTCATACTAAGCTAACGCTAATTAAAACATACTTGTGAATATTATATTCCATTTCTGCCAAGTATTACGTAAATTCTATAAACTGCACCTTTAATAAAATACAATTTTCATTGTTACCCAGAAGTGCTGTCTCTGCGTCTTTCTTACATAACAGGTAAATACGACTAGGCAACTACCACTATGAAAAACTAGTAACTAGTAAAAATCTGTAGTCTTGAAACCCCCCAACACACACACGCACACACACACACACGCACACACACACACGCATGCACACGCACACGCACACACACACACACACACACACACACACAATTTTGTGCTGGTATCGAGGTAAGCTTTCTGATGGACGTCTCAACCAAATTATTAGTGAATTTGGAGACGGCCCTCACAAGTACAGCACAACAAACACACACACACACACACATGTAAACACACACACACACACACACACACACACACACACCTTTGCTTCCTAATGAGCATCATCGCTGGCTGCATGAAAGATGAATTTTTTTGCTTGCAGCAGACGGAGCGTGCGAGCAACGCGGTGACGCGGTGTTGACGGGCGCACTTCATGACTTGTTTTGTTTCTATGAATATTCAGTGGAGCAGGAACGTGAGATGACGGAGCGGCGGAGAGGAGGAGGAGTAACCATGGAGGAGAGAAAGAGAGGGAGGAGGGAGATGAAGGTTACGAACAGGACACACGGAGACGGGATATTTCTGAATGAATGAATGAAACCGGTGGGGACAAAGCTGAGAACGTCATTGCAGACCTTAAACAACACACACACACACACACACACACACACACACACACACACACACACACACACACACACACACACACACACACACACACACACACACACACACACACACACACGGAAAGGAGAAGCGCTTAAGGCCGTAGCCATGAATAATAAAGCTCATAAAAGGTGCTCATGGAACCGTAGCATCATCTGTTCATCTGATCTGTTCCTTTTTCATTCCCAGATCAGCTTCTCTAAATGACACTGATAAACCACACACACACACACACACACACACACACACACACACACACAGTTGCTTGTTGTGCAGCCATCAGTCATCCTGCTTCCATACACACTGTACCAACCTCCCCCACCTCCCACCCCATCCTTCCCTTCATTCATCCAGCCACGCAATCTGTCCTGTCCACTCCTCTGTTTGCCTGCATGACAGGGAAGGCAGCTCAAGGTCACTTGAGCAGTGATGGCGGCGGCGGCGGCAGCCTGAGGCCTCACAGCGTAAAGGGAACCGTGCTGCTCCTTCGTCCTTTGGGATCGTCGACAAGCTGACGTAAAGAAAACATGCAGCCAGTGAGCGTAGGGGGGGGCTGACGGTAACAACCACGCACGCACGCACGCACCCACGCACGCCCGCCCGCCCGCCCGCCCGCACGCACGCACGCCCGCCCGCACGCACGCACGCACGCACGCACGCACGCACGCACGCACGCACGCACGCACGCACAATGATCACACATGCATACGCAGCTGAGTCACCTGATGACATTAATTCTAGCTGGTCATTTTGTAAAATCCTTAGAGTCCCACAATCTTGTTTCCATCCAAATTATGTTTGCATTATCTATTTCATATAATTTCATATGCATATACTATTTGCCAGTTTCATACATTTGAAATTACATCTTCTAAAAAATATAAATATGATTTGGCGGAACACCTGCAATAATAACTAACCCCCTAGTGGGCCACAAAGCACCCCGGGAATGACGGGACCCTTTCAATACTGTACCTACTACTCCACAGACACTGTTTTTTTAATCGTAATAAAGTGTTAATAGGTGGTACCGGTTTTGATATTGTTTTAGCGGAAATAAAATCAAGTAGGCTTGATCATTTGGACTGCTATTTGGCACCACTGTGGGAGGTGGAGCAACTACAGTAGTTACAACTCCCCGTGTCACAGTACAGTCAAATTCATAATTCTACGAGTTCTGTTCTAACAAAATATTGTACCCTGCTATTTAACATTTTTATAAAAGGTCCAAATTATGGATATTTAAATCAAGTACATCAATTCTAAATAATATAGCACAAAATATAAATGGTCTTTTAATTAATTGTATTTGACCATGTTGTTTACCAATGGGTTGTATCTATTAATGGTTAATATGTCAACTCAGAAACATGTTCCACCAAATACTCCAAAAATGTGTAATTTCTTGAATAGTATTTTACTGAACTACTTATCAGGTCGTCACAACTTTGACTTCTACTTATTTATTTCCTTATCTCTGCAGCAGCAGTACTCTTCCTCAAGGAAGGATTTCCATTTTCCTATCTCTGTGTTTTTAATAAACCCGGACTTATATATTAAAACACCACATTAAATAGGTTCAAGAGAAAGAAGTTACCAAGAGCTCCAGGCCTTGCCCGCTCATCCGCCCGCCCGCCCTCCCTCTCCATCTCACCCGCCTGCCGTCGCCCTCGCTGGGCGGCGTGTCCTCATGTGCGCCACGGTCACACCTCAAACCACGCATGGTGTTCACAAACAGAAGCCACAGGGGAGGTCATAGCAGCTTATACGACTGGGGCGGCTTAAAAAAATTCACCTTTCCTCTGCAGATCAACACAATGATGACATTGTCGCCTCCTCGTTGCTCTCGCTTACTGTGGACATTCCGTGAAATCAAACAAAATTGATTGGGAAGCAAAATAGATTCCACAATCATCTGTTTCCATCCAAATTCAAGGGGGATTTCAAGCCTCTTTGATGAGGATTTTGCAACTATTTGAGACACATTAACTGTCAATCTTAACTTTTATGTTTGAATAAGAATAAATGTGTGTGCCAGTATTATGGTGATATTATTACAGTATTATGAACTTCAACTATAAAAACACAACGACAATTACGAGATATTTTCTCATAATTACGAGTAAATCAAAATTATGAGATAAGGTGTCAAATAATTTTTTTCTGTTGTTAATGCAATGTGCTTCTGTAGTAAACACAGTCGGGAATCGCTTCGTATTTCGATGCAAAATACATCCAGTCAGCAACGGTCCTTATCGACAGGCACCCACCTTTTCCGGTCGTGTGTGTTTTCCTATTTCGGGGTCACCGCACATTTATCTCCTTGATCATTTACTGGTTTGCGTCCTGGAGGCCGTGCCAAAAAAAACATCACCTACAAAGCACTCGCTGCTCCTCCCGCAGCTCAAAGCGCTTCCTGTTTCCTTAATAGAACGAGCGGCTCAGATCGCTAATGACACTGCCGGCGTCCGTTTCGGGAGAGTTTACCTCATCAGATGATTCGGCGAGGACTGGACTCCAGGAACTAATACTGTTAATGGGTCAAAGACACAAACTTCCTGGACGAAAGCCAGCGTACATGGGACCGACCGCACGCACACACACACACACACACACACACATATGGATTCACATGTCCATCCTAAGGTTGATCACAGGTCTTAGATTACTCAAAATAAATGTATTTTGTAGGAAGCCATCTTTGTTTACAACATTTAAGGTGTAGCTGATTTTATTTTTGAAATTGAATAGAAAATAAAAGATATTATGAATAATCATATTTACAAAATAACATTTATAAATGATTTATAAATGATATTTTCTAAATAAAAGTGTGATTTAATGTTATGCAATCTGTATTTGCATCTACATTTTACAGATTTGAATGCACACACCAAAAGTAGACGATGCTACAATAGACATAAAATTGCTTTCAGACAAAATGTTGTCTTTTCTTTTGGTGTGGATTAAATTAAGAAAGATAATTGGATATTTGATTCACCTTCTAAGGACCACTTTTTTATTTTGCCAATACACCCTTTCCTTTACACCCTATCCAAAATACAAACAACAAAATAACATTTCACGATTCAATGAGTATTGTTTGGAAATCAATCTTTTCTTGGCCGTTTTTAAATTAAATTATTGTGACTCAATCATCAGATAAATCATCTTCATTTCAGGACTTTTCCTTTGTCCAGCTCAGCACCTCAGACAACCTTGCTCTCATTCTGTGTAAATATGATGGTAATCAATAATAATATTCTCTCGGCTTTTATTAGAATGCGGAGAAACCGCATTTTGGAGTGGAACATGTCCCCCCCCCCAAAAAAAAAACGGCAGGACACACACACACACACACACACACACACACACAGACACACGCACACACACACACCCCAATCCTGTCCCATTCCCAGACAGCGTCTCACATCTCTGACTAGCGCCCATTAGCTTTAGCGTTGCCGTCGGCGACAGCATCCGTCACATGGAGCGATGTGTCACGTGTGCCAATGTGAGGCACACGTGGCCCTGCCTCCCCCCCTCCCCCTTCCCCTCCTCCGCCCCTCCCCTCCCCAAGGTCTAATCCCGGTTGGGCACACGGAGGCCCCTGCTTTAAATACGCCCTGGGCATGGAGGGGGATTAAAAATGACAAGAGTGATTAGTGTGGCTATTACAGTAGCAGGGCCGCTCGGCCGCTCAACAATAACAGGAGGGTGGAACTCTTCCAGAGGGTATTAAAATAGTCTGCCCCGTCCCGCCCTGACCGCAACTTCCATCCCTGCTTCACCCAGGTGGGAGGAGGGACAATCTTTTTTTTTTTTCTCTCCTGTTCCCCCGGGGAACAGGAGAGAAAAAACAGGCAGAAACGTCCGAAAGTCTGATCTCTGCGAATCTGCGGTTTTGCCTGTGATTCATTATTATATGCGGATCAGAATTAGCTCATTACTTTCATATTTTATTGCTTTCATATTTCATTTTTCACATATTTCTTCCCTACATATATTATTATTATTATTATTAGTAGTAGTATTATTATTATCGTCATTATTATTATCGTCATTAATATTATCATCATTAATATTATTATTGTCATCATTATTTCCTCTTTATTCTGCTCCATTTTAGATTTTTACAAACTAGCCAACACTTTGAGGGACGATTGAGCGAGCGAAAGAGAGAGCGAGAGACGAGCGTCCCTCGTGCATCCCTTGTGAGTGTGAAATGCCAAATGTCATGCTAAACGTCACAAACAATTGCATAACCATGCCCAGGAGATCCCCGTCCTCTCCTCTTTCTCTTTTCTTTTTCCACCGGCTCAGTCAGTTTCCCTCCCTCTCCTCCTCCTTTCAGCACAGTGATAGAGCGTTTCCTTGACTGTTACTCAGCGCTCGATTTTGAACCTGGAATCTGCTCCGTCGTTATTGCCGAGTGCCTCCTGTTGGACTTTGATAAATAAGCCAAGATGTGAATATCTGCTTCGGGAGCAGATTTACCACCGCACTCGTCTTTCAAGCTGTGCTCTTCAGGAATCCCATAGAAATACCCAGTTTGCCTCCTATTTTGGGCTCAGTATTCTCGCCCGTCTCAGGACCATCGGCCGTGAGACGGGCCAAATGATCCTGCAAACGACGGCCCGTGAACACCCTTGGAGGCGGCAGCTCCGACACCTATCCACAAATCTATACACGCCCAGTGGGAAAGATCCAAACGAAAAATCTAGAGGACAAATCTATTTATCAAGCTAAATATTTATCCGATGGTCCGCTCGGGGCGGTGCAGCCATCGCTCTCCAGCTGCCGATGCGGCTTCATTGACCTCCATCGTGGCTGAGCGACGGAGTGAGTGTGCAGCCCGTGGCTGTTCTAATCTGGTTTGTAAGCCTTTGCACGGCTCTTATGTAATAGCGAGGATGAGTCTGGGCGAGTCTGGAGCGCTGTGTGCACATTGCAAACCATCCATGTGCCGCCCAGGAGACAGCAAACCAGCTGCTACCGCATGTGTGTGCGTGCGTGTTCACAAAACGTGCTGGCCTTTTGAATGCCTCTAAATGTACACGACAACGTAAAGATGGAGATTGAGAGCCTACACGTTTTACTAATTTTTTTTAATATTCTGGATTTATATGTATGTATATATCCAAAGTGAGCCACACCTGGATCCATCACACCGCACATCAGTGGTTCATTAGATTAGAAAGTCACCTCCACCGACTACAATTCTATTGTGAATTGTAATCAGGATCTGCATGACGGATGCATGACGGATGGATCTGCGGAAAAAAAACCTTTGCGCTGTTATTACACTGTAGGCCCTGTTATAAGAGGGCACTGGATATGACAAGTACTTTTACTTGTAATACTTGAAGTATTTTCCATTCTGCGTTATGTTTGTCCTAAGCGTGATCAAATCGCTGCAGGTAAATGACTTATGATGTGTTGTGTTGTTTGACTGAGCTCATTAGTCTTGTTCAGCTTCATTACTCACCCGATAAACCTTTTCCCTGATTCTCTGCAGCATCCGTAAAATCAAATGTATTTATTTTTTTATACAAGGCATAGTTACAATATAGCCTGTGCTCTGGTTTGAGAGAGAGAGAGAGAGAGAGAGAGAGAGAGAGAGAGAGAGAACGGCTCAAAAGCAAAGCGGCCAAAACAAGCGGGAGAAGGATTCAATGGTTCCATCTGTTCGACTCCATCCTCAAGACGCTCCGAAACTGACCCTCGTTGCTGCGCACTCCAAATTAAAAAAATGTAAATGATCCACCAGCTCAGTGATCGTAAACACCAACACAAGCGAGAGCCGAGAGTAATGAATCCTCTCGGGAGCAGATGGACGCTTGACTAAAAAAAAAGTGCTGAAAAGAAAAACAAAAAAACAATGTCAATTCATTCGACACAATCACACTGATCTGATCTCCATCACAACGCTCCTGACAAACGTGTCAAATTCACTCCGAGTGCAGCTCTGGGTTGTCACAATCCTCTTTTTTTTTTTCAAATTCTCTGAATGTAAAAGTAAGCAAACTTAATTAAAATGGCTTTTTAAATTTTTTATTAAAGTGACGCAGCTCCGTGGAATACTGGATTCTGATTGGGCGATAGCGGATGTGTCTAATTTCACATTGTTAAACAGTAAATAGCTTTGTTTCAGTGTCAGCTACATTGGTGTGGAACTATTGTTCTTGGTGGAAACTCCGAAACTTGGCATACTGGTTATAAAATCATTTCAAATCAATATTCTATTATTTTGTAAGTAGCTGTGTAATAAGCGGAATAATGTGCAGCCAGCCGGTCTTTATTGCGAAATAACCCCTTCGTATCACTCTTTCTCCCATTATCTCTTACTTATAGTAAGAGAGTAAGAGACGCAAAGACTGCGACGGCTCCTTTGGCCGTGGAAGCCAAATGAGCGCAAGGATAACAGTGGAACAGATGGAGGACAAAAGAGCGGCAAGAGAGGACAGCGAGGGAGTGTGAATATAAATATCTGTGAAAGGCAAATGCTGCAACCAGACCAAAACGCCTCATCATGACGGCGTAGAATAGAATAAAACTTGTGACGACGCATGGCTGCCATTTTGCAGAGGAGCCACGTATTGACGGCGAACACTGGATCCTAGAAATTCAGATTGACAGTGACCAACTGATGGAAATTCACCAAATTCACATTGGATATGCTGCGACACTCCTAACATTGGGAACCAACGGTCTGCTCTGAGTCCCACAGCGACCGACACGCTGATCATTCAACAGCCCCAGACACAGCTTTTCTTGTAATTCGATAGAAGGCCGTAGCAAAACAAGTCTCGCTCGCACCAGAAGTCGACTGAATCACCGGGAAGAGATGAATGACTTTGATTTCGCCCGGCGTCTAACTTAGAGGAGGCAATGGAGCGTCAGCGGCGGCAGAATAATGGAGATTGGACCAAACACCCGAATCAATATCGCGGCAAAAACACATTCCTCATCCTCCTAGGCCCGGACAGGTCCATCAGATATGCTTTCCCGCTGTCGTCCGATTATCCCACCGACAGACTAACAAACCAAAAAGCGAAAACATCAATTGTTCATAAAAAAATGAAATCTCTCTGATGACTTGCATCACGTGTTTATTAAATATGGACTGTGTGTTATCCCAGAGCGGTCCGGTTGGATCGGGGTTTCCGTGGATCCAGCAGGTCAGGGCTGGAGGAGAACGGCAGAGCTAGAGCTTCCGTGTTGGATTTGATTTCACGCCAAATATTTAATGCTCGTCAAACATTTCTGTCACGGAATCTTTATCCACAGTACATTGTCAGAATGTGAATCCATTTCCTACTTTTATTATAATGTCAGTGCTTGGTATAGGGGTTTGCTGTCTGTTGGTATTTTTTAGGTCGATTGTATATTGTCAATTGTTTATCTATTTGTGAATTTTAAGTTTATTGTGTATTGACTTTTTCTTTTTCCAAAATTTTAGTTTATTTTTAGGATTATTGTATGTTGCATTTTTTTTTTTGTTCAATTTTGGATTGATTGTATAATGCCATTTTTTTTTCCAAAATCGATGTTCATTTTTAGGTTTATTGTATACTGTATTGGAAACGTTTTCCTATTTTTACTTTTTGTACATACATTTACCACAATTTATATCCATGGCTAAATGTGGTATCTATCTGTCTGTCTGTGTATCTATCTATCCATCTGTCTGTCTGTCTGTCTGTCTGTCTGTCTGTCTGTCTGTCTATCTATCCGTACAGGTTTTGTGGTCGTCCTTCTCAGTCCAGACCATCATAAGGAGGACTTTGTGTTTGGTAGAACCTCTGTACCAAGGTGCAGCTTGTAGTCTGTTACTGCATTATTTAAGGCAATCGAATCAATGTATCGGAGATAAACCTCTTTTCAGTGATTTAAAAGCATCTGTATTCTCCTAAATTAAACAGCCAACCGCTTTCAACCAGGCTCCCATATGAAACCCCGCCTCGGCTCACTCCCAACACATTTACCTAAAAGCCTTCCTCGTATTAAGACAGCGATAGTGTGAGGGAACGTTAAAGTGCTGCTTTACATCAAAGCCAGTGGAGCTAAAGGTGGTAATTTACAGCTTAAGAGCTTTACTGTGATGGCTTCTCTCGCAGTGAATTAATGAAAGGACATATCTGTTCATGGGAAAACATTAACTCGGAGCATGAGGAGTTTGAATTAAGATATCCAGGAATTCAGAGCACGTAATCAGTGGAAACGGTGCAGACTTTGGGCGTGACCTGATTTGATAACGCTACGATTTTCATTCTCATTTCTTCTCATATTTGGGGCGATCTGAACAAACGCCTCAAGATCATTTTGTGTTTGTACTCGGATAGTTGCCGCAATCCTTGATCTCTCGTTGTGTGCTTCTCCTCAATTGATTTCTCGTCCTGCGTAAAAAACCCCCCTCCTCAAAAAACTGGGCTGTTTCTCGGCTCTTCTCAAGATCCCTTCTTGCTTTAAGATTCCCTGAATCACCCTTCCCCTTTCTCTCTTCCTGAAGTGGACGACAGTGACTTGCTGCACGGGAGGAAGGAACCGCGTAAGTTGTAACCCTTGTTACCGGTCGAGACAGAACGGAGCTTTAAGGAAGGAAATTCATCCCATGATGGCGTCACAAGGCACATGTCGGGCGGGCTCCCAGCACCGGAACATGCGGTACGTTCCCCAGATTACTGCCGAGTCGGAGTTACGCACGCACGCACGCACGCACGCACAAACGGCTCGGGTATGATTTGGAGTCACTGTGCTCGGATTAATCTGCGTATAATCTCCCGGCTCTGCGGGGCTGGTGGGTGGGCAGTGTGCGTCTGGGAGAGTGGGCCGGTGCCTTTATAGCGTAGAAATTAAATGGGATTTGGTGTTTCGCATGCGTCCAAACACACAAGCGCATGCATGCATAAAAGCACCTTCCACGCAAGATGTAGCCGTAAAACCCGGCGAAACCGGTGATTCCAGCTGCTGGCTCTGAGTCACCGAATGAGTCACTGAAAGACCTTATTAGCCCAATCGATGTTTCTCCCCCACATGTACCTATACATAGAACGGCCACGCAAACACACAAGAGACATGAAAGCGGCATCTGCGGGCACGTACGCGCACGGTGACGCCGGAGGCACGGCTCTCTGGCAGGGATCACCGCTTGTTTCCCCCGCTCCTTAATATCTCGTGGCAGCCAAATTAGACGTTGGGCCGTCAAGACGGGGTGATGCGGTGCGGCTGGACGACAGGAAAGCCGCCTCCACCCTCCTCTCAGTTCCTCCGTTGCTCCGTCCACTTCCTTCTAGGATCATCTCCCCTCTCCTTCCTTCCACGTCCGTCTTCTGTGCTCTCCCCTTCTTCTTCTATTCAATGTCCGGGATCGGTATTTGTTTTTGCCGTTGTGTCGTCCCTCTGCATCTACCTTACCTTTAATTAACATGAATGATCAAACATTAAACCAAGGGAATCAAATTACAGTAACAGTCTGAGGAAACCTTGAAAATGTCTTATTCCGTTGAAATTGACGTCTATGCATGACCTTGCACATCCTCTGCTTAAAGCACGTCTGACCAACACCAACAGTCAAGAAAGTCAACGTTTGATGACATTCAGCCTTCTGGAATTCCACACCTCCCAAAAGAGAGTCAGAAATGTTCTTTTTCTAAGTCAAATTAAGAGATGTGTCATCACAAATATGTCGCCAATAAAGTGCATCTTATTTCACTCATTTTATCTAGAAAGTCATAAATTTGACTCGATATTGCATCACATGTATTGTGACTGTGTGTCTTGTTTGCACTTCCTGGACTACAGATGCCAATTAAGCTCGAAGCTGACTCCGGGGCAATTCCTTTGAAATTGTGCATTATCCCGCCCCCCCTAAAAATAAATAAATAAACAAACAAACAAATAAATAAATAAATACAAAACTAACAAGAAAATAAAGAAAAATCTGTTCCTGTCTGTTAAGTCCCTGTCTATCAATTTTATATTGTACTTTAACGGGATTGGGTTCACGACCTCCGTTCAGATGACGACTCCTGACCGCGACGAGAGGCGCCGTAGATCACAGGAAGTGACCTCACGGGGTCCCCCGGGGGGAGTGAACACTTTCACAGTCGCAAATCACACGATGCATTGACCTCCATCATTTCCACGCTTGCGAGCGGAGGCCATAAATAAGGCATAAATGCAGCGGGCGGATAAAATACAAGACAAATGGCCAATGTAGGTGTCCTGTATCGAGCAAAAGGAAGCTGTAACCACAAGGTTTTACAGCAGTGTGTGCTTTGTCTTTCTACAGTCAAATCACGATATGAAGGTATATCCATGTATAGATAGTATCATGTCGGCATCTAAAGTATCTAGCTTGTTAGATACAGTACGTACTGTATACACCATAGCTTCATTCACACACAGGAAGTTGAAGTTCATTCATTTTCATTTATTCCTCTTCATTTATTTGACGCTATATATGTCGTTGTGAACATTTTAAATAATAGTTTTAAGGGGAAAGTGGGAATCTCACTGAGGCGGCTTGGGCGGCGGTTCTACCTCGCGCTTAATCACCGGTCTGGATTCTTCCCTCCTTCCAGTCTCCAGCCTGGATCGTCGCTCCCGCAGTGGGCGATGCCCAGAATGTGTAATATACAATCCCTGAATAAAACATCAGCCGTGGCCTGAATACTGACGCAACGAGGAAGAAAGAACGAGAACGAGCGAGAAGTATGGAGAGACTAAGGGGAGGAGGCACAGAGAGAGAGAGAGAGAGAGAGAGAGAGAGAGAGAGAGAGAGAGAGGGGGAGAAAAGACACTCCTCCCGGACCCTCGAGAGGCTGACCCCGTCCAAAACAGAGGGGGGGGCGCAGGCTCGACCGCCCAGTTATCCAAACCAAGTGTTCTGTTCCTGCGCCAGCGGGTTCTGACTAACCTATTTCCCGCTCAGCCGACGCCCCTTCCCTCAAACCAAGAAATTTAAGGCACCGACTCAACGAGGAGTCTTCCTCACCGGCCGTCGCAAACACAATGCAGTCGCGGTTGAAAACAGAAATGGGCCAAGCGCTGTGTAGTCGTTAACCAGAATGAGAAAGCGAACGACGTTTTATTTTTTACGTATTCTACGACTGCATGGCAACCGTTTTTTTCTGTCTACACTGGTATCTCCTGCTCCCGTTCTGATCTTTTTATTGGGTTAAGGGCTCCTAACCAGATCCCGGCTCTCATCGCACGGACCAGACTTGACATTTCCTCGTGCTAATGCCGTCGAGGTGAAATATGTCTTTCGCCCTACGTGGTTTCATTGCGGAGCGCGCGTACGCTGTCTGCCATGCTTAAAGTCAAGCGGCTAAATGGGTTTGTAGTGATTGGCCGGAGTAACGGCTCGGCTTCGAAGGCGCGGGGCGGGAACCGGAGCAAGGTTGTTTGGAATTCTCGCAGGTGCGTCGAATGCCATTTACTGCAAGCGCAGGAACAGCCCTCCCAGGACCGCTTCCACGCCGTGAGCGAGGCCCGCTGCTCAACTTCTGGAT
Source organism: Zeus faber (assembly GCF_960531495.2). Lineage (NCBI taxonomy): Eukaryota > Metazoa > Chordata > Actinopteri > Zeiformes > Zeidae > Zeus > Zeus faber. Next base: position 18,608,622 of record NC_137191.1, read on the forward strand.
TCGCGACTGAAACGCATTCCTTAGGAAAAAAATAAAAAATAAAAAAAGACAGCAAAGGGGCAACGAGAGTGTTTTATACCTTATAGACCAATGGCTGGAGAGAGAGAAAAAAAAAAACACAGTCCATCGAGGTAAATGTGAGGCTGGTGAGTGTCTGCAGGCAGGTTCTGTCCCGGTGGACTTGTGGTGCAGTGCAGGATGCTCAGACCAGGACGGGGAGGCTGAACTGGACCGACCCAAGGACAGCACAACAAACCACAGCACGGTGACACAGATGAGACGCCCATAACCCCAACCAATTAAGGGTCTACGTAGTCTGCGTATACCGAAAAAAGGTAGGTTGCGTAAAGGTCTAAAAATAAAAAATACAGTGGTGCAGAAAACAATGCGAGTCTCGTGGAATTAAAAGGTGTCATAGCTTTAATTTATCTGGATTTTTTCTTTACTACTGTTAAAAAAAACGAAAAAAAACATGACATTTTTTGCAAAATAGTGTCCGACGAGTCGGCTTCCAAAATTGTCCCGCAATTTGTCTTTCTCCCCTGCTTTCACTCTGTCTCCATCGCTGTACCTGCCAGGGAGCGCTTCTTACCTCCACCCCCCCCCCTCTTTTCCGACTCTCTCTCTATCTGCCATTCTCTCCCTCTTCTCTTTCTTTGCTCCGTCGCCCCTCTCCCCATCCCCCAACTCCCATCTGTTATCTCTCAGCTGGATCTGTTTTGCACTGCACTGCAGTGAGCCGAGCGGGGAGCCACGCTGGATGAGTCACCCGCTCGCAATCTGCTGCCCCGAAGTCCTGTGGGCGTCGGCCGGGGGCCCAAAGACCCCGGTGCACCCTCGTACTTTCACTTTGTATACTTCCATACAGGTAAAACACAAATCTCAATCCGGACAGTCACCCGCATGAATCTCCCATGCCAGACACAATCAATCAACACATCGCTTGCTTACAGTGTTTTTCCACGGCTTTCCACAGACGATTTAGCAGGAAAAAGTTCCAAGCACTCAAGGTATTAAGCAATGAGCATCAAATGATTAGTCACCCTAACCCTTTCCTTCACACCCTTCGCATTCTGAGCGACCACAGCCTTCTGATGACAAATCAGCAATCAGAGGAGGGTGGGGGAGACAAAAACCCCAACACCACACGACCGTCGCGGTTGCTATCGTGTTTCTCTTGCACTCTCCATTGTTGACGCTTGTAGTCTGGCGTTGGTGAGAATCTGCGTCCTTGCCCGTCAGCCGCCACGGTGTTATGCGTGGTAATGCCAATGCGTGACGTTCGAATACAAACGCTATCATTTTCGGGCGAAAGCAGGAGGTGGAACTGGCTGGAGGTGTCCTTTAATCCACCGATCCTCTGTGCCGTCAATAACCGATAACTGTTGTATATTGATCATTTTTCTCAGAGTGCTGATGGATTACGGACAGTGCTGAACATCTCACAGGATGCTACGCTTATTACTTCTTTCCAAATGTCTCCATGTCTGCTCGGGGGTTTTACTTCAAAGCCACATACTTCATATGTGTCGACCTCCCTCCATGTTTTGTAAAAGGATCAGTTCCGTGTCACTGAAGAAATGGAACCCCGTCCAAACGTCGGGGTCACTCGAGCGAGAGAACGCGGACGACACCATCCACCGGTGACGTTGGAGCGAACGCAAAACAACGCCCCGAGGGAAAAGCCCGTCCCCTCGTCCACCTCCACATCCCTCTGGCAGATTCAGACATTTCCCCCGTTATCGGCCCTCTTTACAGGGGAAGTGTATGAACAGCGAGTGACAATCTCAAGTCATCTCATCTTGTCTTCAGTCTCGTAAAAGGTAGAATACAGGTACTCCTACTTAACGACCGAGTTCCGAGGGAGCCGCCCCCTTACCCATATTTCAAGCATACTGTACTGGTACCGGTGGCGGGTTTGTGTCAACCATCTTTAGATATTGTTTTAATGTGTCCTTTGCACCATTTCTAACATTTTTGTGGCAAATGTTTATACAGCAGTGTACTGTATACTTTGCTGTAATAAACAGAACAGGGGAAATCAGCTCTAAACTACATCTGTGCATACTGTAAATACAGGTCATCGTTTTTATGTATTCCAAATAAAGAAAAAAAAAGTCCATCTTGATAACTTTGTTTAAATTTGCGTAACCGTTCCATATTACAGACAATAAAAATACAAATCAGCGAAAACTATAATAATTAAATTAAATTACCAAAAAAGTGAAAGTTATAAAAAAAAAAAAAAAAAAAAGACATTCAGATGCACATTCTAGTCGTCGAATCCTTCAGTTCAGGGGTCATCAGCGTCATCGCGGGTTATCAGGAGCTGTAGAGGGCCCGGGTACGAGAGATGACGGCGAGGAAAGGGGAGCTGCAGGGGCGGGGGCGGGGGCGGGGGTCCCGGGTGTGGCTTTCGAGAAGAATCCCGTCGGCGCGGTCTGCTTTGAGATGTTCTTTTTCGCCTCATAAATTTCACGATAGCATCGCAAAAGCTCGTTCATTTGCCGTTCCACTTTGGTGAACCGTTCCACATTGGGGTCCATGCCCTCCAGCTCTAACAAGGCTGCGTTGACTTTGGAGAACACAGCGGCCAACCCCTTCACAGTGAACTTCTTTTGTACTTCTTCCATTCTCTCCTCTTCTTCTCCTTCTTCCTCCTCCTCCTCTTCCAGGTGCCGCTGCGCTTCCAGCTCTATTAAATCTTCGTTAGTTAGCTCTCCCTCGACATACTCCACTAATTCCTCGATGTCTTCCACTTCAACATCTAAATTAAGCACGTTGGCGAGTTGCACAATCTTTTTATTGATGGCGTCGACGTGCTCGTCTTTGTCGCACCCTTCGCAATCGCCCGCGAAACCTTTGAGGCATTTCCTCCATATGCCCCGCATCCACTTCTCCGTCACTCCCTCCCAAGCCGACTCGATGTTCTTAATGCAGTGTAAAATGTTGAACGATTTCCAAAAGTCACGAAGGGTGACTTCGCCGCTCTCTGTGGCCGCTACAGCTTTGGAAAAAGTTGTGTGCAAATAGTAGGCTTTGAACGTGGCTATAGCCCCCTGGTCCATCGGCTGGAGGATAGCGGTGGTGTTTTTAGGCAGATACACCACCTTCACATCTGGGTGGAGATCATCAAGATGCTGGGGGCGGCCCGGGGCGTTGTCAAGCAGGAGGATAATTTTAAAGGGAACGCCCTTTTCCAGACAATACTGCTTGACCGAGGGTATGAAGCAGGTGATGAACCAATCCTCAAACAAAGCGTGCGTCATCCACGCCTTGCTGTTTGCACGGTAGTGAACGGGCAGCGTGTGCTTACTAACCCGCTTCAACGCCCGCGGGTTCTCGGAGCGATGGACGAGGAAAGGCTTCAGCTTGAACCCGGCGGCGTTTCCTCCCAACAACAGCGGGACCCGGTCTTTGAACGCCTTGAAGCCGGGCGCCGTCTTGGCTTCTTTGTGTATGTAGGACTTCTCGGGCATCCTCTTCCAAAAGAGTCCGGTTTCGCCCACGTTGAAGATCTGCTCCGGACGGTAGCCGCCTCCCTCGACGATTCCGTCAAACTGGTCGACGAATTTTCCCGCCGCTTCCAGGTCCGCGCTCGCCGCCTCGCTGCCGACGCTACGGTTGTGCAGGTTGAACCTCAGGCAGAACCGTTGGAACCACCCGTGGCTGGCCGTGAACGTCTCCGTCGACTCTTCGCCCTCGCGCGCCTTCAAGGCCTCGAAGATGCCGCGCGCCTTGCCTTGAATTATCGAAAGGCTCATCGGCATGGTCTTTTGTATCTGGTCGTCGAACCAGATCGCCAGCAATTTCTCCATCTCGTGGATGAGGCCTTTCCGCCGCCTCGTGATGACGGCTTGAAATCCCGTCGAGGCTTTGGCCGCCTCCTTCACCCTGTCTTTATCCTTCAAGATGGTGGAAATGGTGGAATGCGCCAGCTCCAGGTCACATGCGATGGCTTTGACTTTCTTACCGGCCTCGTGGTCGTTTATGATCTTCATTTTCATCTCAAGATCGATAGTCTTCCTTTGTTTCTTGGCGCTTCCTCCGGGTGAAGCCGCGCTCTTCCTTTTCGCCGACATCTTGTGCTATGGGGTGCACAACAAAGTACAACTTTATAGAGGAAATATGTAGTCTTGGAGATTGCGAACGCGAGAGTAGTGAATATTGACCGACTGCAGGAACGACACTGAGAACGGTGATGAGATGAGATGTATATAGTGTAGTATAAAGGGTGTATATAGTATGTACAGTGTATATAGTATATAAATGTATATAGTGTATATAGTATATATAGTGTGTAAGTGTATATAGTATAGTGTATATAGTATATATAGTGTATAAGAGTATAAAGTGTATCTAGTATATATAGTGTATCTAGTATATATAGTGTATAAGTGTATATAGTATATGTAGTGTACAAGTGTATATAGTGTGTATAGTAAATATAATGTTTATATAGTATATATAGTGTATAAGTGTTTATGGTATATATAGTGTATAAGTGTATATAGTATATATAGTGTATATAGTATATATAGTGTATAAGTGTATAAGTGTATATACTGTGTATAGTATATATAGTATATATAGTGTATAAGTGTATATAGTATATATAGTGTATTTAGTATATAAAGGGTGATGCGTGACGCTGAGACGCAGCGCGCAAGTCGCAGTATTGTACGCAGCGCACAATACCGACTGGACGGAGAGCTGGTCGTTAAACAGTTAGCTCGTTAAGTGAGGAGTACCTGTATAGCAGATTAATACGTTAAGGACCTTCATGTAAATCAAAGATGGCGGCGCGTTCACAACGCGAGGCTCAGCGTCTCTCCAGGTTCTACAAGTTAGCGGTTGTATACCTACTCGTTTTAAGTTTGTTCAGAAAAAACTATCGTACACCCGTCAAGAGCTTCTGGACTTTGAAGGACTCCGTTTAGATCATCTTGTCTCCGGCTCCAAACTGAGATCACCGGCCACCGGATGCTACCAATCCGGCTCCGCCGGCCAGAAGAGGACGCAGGCGGTGTCGAGAGTGTAAACAAAGGCGAGGGAAGAGAGGCGGGCTCAGGGCTAGGCTCAGGCTAACTCCTCATGGGCTATCTCTACCAAGCATTTTCCTCGCCACTGTACGATCTCTGATGAACAAAATGGTTGAACGGCGTCTGCGGGTCACCACTCATAAAAGGATTATGGATTGCGACGTCACGTTCCCCCCCCCCACCCCCACGGAAACGTGGCTTATCAGCGGCGTCCCCAAAAGCGCCACCGAGGGGGCGCGACGTCGTCAGGGCGGACGGAACAGCTGATGACTCCGGTAAGACCAGTGGAGCGGGGGCTGTGCGTTTATACCAACAAAGCTTGGTGCCCGGACAATGGCAGCATCGGGAGTGACTTGAATAGCTCACGGTGAAGTGTAGACCTTTCTATCTGCCCAGACAGCTTACGTTTGTTGTCATGACTGCAGCCTACGTCCCCCCCCGCGGATGCTAATGCTAAGCTGGCAATGTAAGAACTACATGCTGCCATTATTAAACAAGAGGCTACACACCGGAGGCAGCCTTTATCGTTGCAGGTGATTTTAACCACTCCAACCTGAAGACTGTACTCCCCAAATTCCACCGACATGTCTCCTGCCCTACTAGAGGGGACAGAACCCTCGACCATGTTTACACAATCATGGCTGTAGCTTACAAAGCCATTCCCCTCCCCCACCTGGGACAGTCTGACACACCTCCCACTGTTCCTACTCCCCAAATACACACCACTCATCCTACGTGTGAGACCCCCTCGGTCAGAACAGTTAAAGTATGGCCAGAACGGGCAGACTGTCCTACGGCGCCGGTGCCAAAACACCGACAGGAGCACGTTTGGCATCCAGGCCATCACGGACTACAAACCTACAAACCCACAGACACCACCCCAACCCAACCAGCGACACCTCCCTCCCCGACGAGCTCGACAACTTCTACGCTCGCTTCGACCAGGGAGAACCAGGAGGCGGCCGTCGCGGCTGGGCTCCGCGCGGACCCCCATCCCCTCGCACTCTCGCCCACCGAGGTACGTGCCGCACTGAGCAAGGTCAGGGAACGTGAGGCTGCTGGCCCTGGTGGTGTCCCTGGACGTGTGCTCAGGGCCTGCGCTGACTGAGGTCCTGACCGACATCTTCAGCCTGTCACTGGCCCAAGCAGCTGTCCCCGCGTGCTTCAAATCCGCCGTCATCGTGCCGGTACCAAAAAACAGCTCTGCAGCTCGCCTTAATGACTTCCGCCCTGTTGCACCCACCCTCCACCAACCATGAAGTGTTTCGAGAGGCTGGTCATGGCTCACCTCGAATCCCACCGACCTCCCACACTGGACCCCCTCCACTTTGCCTACCGCCAGAACAGGTGCACGGAGGACGCCGTCTCCGCGGCACTACACTCCGCCCTCTCCCACCCGGACAACGACGACAACACCTGCGTGAGAGTGCCGTTCATTGACTTCAGCTCAACATTCCACAACGTCATCCCCTCCAGACTGGTCGCCAAACTAGGTGACCTCAACATCGACCCCTCCCTCTCCAACTGGATACTGGACTCCTTAACCAACAGACCCCAGCATGTTAGATTAGGTGACCTCACCTCCTCAACCCTAACCCTGAACACCGGCGTCCCACAGGGCTGTGTACTGAGTCCTCTCCTCTACTCCCTCTTCACCCTCAACTGCACTTTCTTGTATTGATTTGCGAGCAAAAATGAGAGTTAGGAGGAGCGAGCTTCAGGTGCCGCCGCTGCTGGGCATGGCGAGGGAATGTGGCCACCATCCCGCGTCTTCACTCCTTCACTTCACGTGGTTACCTGAGCGTGGAAGCATCACTTTTGTGTTTTGTGCTCGCGATTTGTGCTTTTTGTGCAGTTATTTGGCCAATTTTTTTTTTTTCGAACCATGGGTCCGAAAAAAGTAAGTACTGAGAAGAAGAAGCGGATGATGTCCATCGACTTAAAGCGCAAAATAATAGAAAAACATGAGCGAGGTGTGCATGTGATGGAACTGGCGAGGCAGTACCAGCGTAGTACTTCTACGATATGTACCATACTGAAGCAGAAGGAGACGATAAAGGGTATAACGCCAGCCAAGGGCGTTAAAATAATGTCTGAGCTGCGGACCGCTGTCCAAGAAAAGATGGAGAATCTGCTGTTGGTGTGGTTGATGGAGAAGCAGCTCGCAGGAGATAGCGTGACGGAGGGCATCATCTGCGAGAAGGCAAAAATGATCTACACATTCTCTTTTATTATGTTTTATTATGTTTTTATACAATATTTGTTATTTATAAATACATTTTTCTTATATAAAAACACTTAACAAAAAAAATTGGGGTGTTGTTTGGGGGGCTGGAACAGATTAATGGCATTTCAATTAATTTTGATGGGAAAAATTGATTTGCTATACGAGCAGATTGAATTACGAGCTCTCACGGAACGAATTAAACTCGTAAGTCAAAGTACCACTGTACCTATATTTTATACGTGCGCTGCACTTTACTGCTTCTTTTGCACTTCTGGTTAGGTGCTAAACTACATTGTTGTCTCAGTCTTTGTACTTTGTGCAATGACAATGAAGTTGAATCTAATCTAAATTAAAAAAGAATTAAGAGCAATTACGGGGTTCTGTCAGTCGAATAATTGCCTTTAAGCATTGTGGGAAACTGGGGCAGTGAACTGATCTCAAAGCTTGTTCATCAGACACATTTGTTGTATGAATTTACCCCTAAGCTGCATGTTGAGGCGTCACATGTGAGATTATGATGTTAGTGTATGGAAAAACACAACACAGCCATTGTCAACATTGAAAATGTATAGATCAGTATAATTTGTTACGCTGACCCTTTTCACCTCCTTATCACAAGAAGCCAAAGTTTGTGCGGGTGTTAAAAACGGCAACGGTTGTTGTTGTTAACGTGGCTCCAACACACGGTCAGTCACATTCTGTGCTCAAAGGGGTTCATGCATCTATCTACATGAACCAAATCAAATGCTTATAAGTGAGGGTCTGATAGTGAGGGTGCTCCTTCCCCCCTGCATGGACGTACCGGACAATCCCAGGGAGAGATACTTTAAAGCACAGGTTTGAAAGGGGAAGTTCCCCCTTGGGATGATCAGGCTCTGTGTATAACGTCATGTGGTCCATGACGTTCAGCTCAAATCCTTGACAACATGATTGAAGGTAGCGTGGATTATTTTGCCAGCCTAGTGGGTGTTCATTTATTCATTTGGAGGACACCTCAATTTGAAAAATGACTCCCTAGTTTCATGTTTGCTCCTTTCTGAAAGACTTGGTGCCGTATTAATAAATGATTCAAGTGCAATAGTTCAAGTACCTCGCATTCGCACAATTGTCCATTAATTGCGGTTGCAGCGCAGATTGTAAAACACATGGAGCGTGACCTCTGAGTGATTGAAACAACACTACAGTGGAGTCAATTGGCTCCGACAAATTAATTTATTAACCTGCAGTTCAGACGTGTGCTAACAGATGCACACACACATGCACGCACGCACTCACAATACAATCGCAGCTCACGAGATACTTAAATCATTTATTACACCATTCAATGAAGTGGAAGAAGTGTCTGGTAAAAAAAAGTGAAGTCCTCTCCTGCTAGATATTTGGAGATTGAGCAATTGAAATGGCTCCTTCGATTCCTAAAATGGCTATGTGGGAAGAACTGTGACATTGAGCAAAGACCAACCGTTTCATCTGGGAAAACTGTCCAAGCCCAGTCTCAAAGGACAACTTCACCCTGTTCCTCACCGTGGCTCAACCTGCACAACCTTTGCTTACCACATGGTCCACCAGCCACAGTGCTGGGAACTGCTTTTTATTAAATCTGTGGCATTGCATTGGGAAAGTAGTGCTTAGCTTGAACAATTTAAAATACCTTGATCCCCATTATATTACATATCAAGGTAGAGCTTTACTAGATTGTTGATAGCACAGCAACACATACCATTAGTGCTGGGCCACACTGATCGAATCAAATATCACAATATTTTTCATGAATACAGTATCTTGCAGTTGACTTTTGGTGCTTTCATAAGATTTTTACTCAAAAGAAATATTTGAGAATCAATCATTAGTCATGCGGATTTAACGACCAAGCAGGCAACATTTCAAGATTCAAGATTCAAGAGGTTATTTGTCACACACATATACATACGGTCATACATATATACAGTGAAATGTCACGACACCTGGTGATTACGCACAATAAGCTCTATAAGCTCTAAAAAATAGCAATATATTGTGATAATACGATAAACAGAAATCCCAGACTATCTATTCTCATATCACAATATTATATCAATCAATATCATATCAACATATTTTCCATACCTACATACATAACATCATGCACACCAATGTACACGTGTCTGAATGGGGAACACGTCAGGAATGGAGACAGCATCTGCTCCAACATGACTCATTTGACTCAAAGTTCTTGCTAAGGGCAAAGAGGACTGATGACATAATGGCACCTCTAAAAATAGTGGCAGTGCCATTGTTTCTGTGAAGAAATCCTTTTGGCTGAAGGTGATGCAAAAAGACATTTTATGCATGCAGCATGGAGAATGGCTAATTGCTTCCATAGTCATTTCCAGTGGACTCGCCCTTCATGCCCCGTGTTCGCCGTCCCTTCAAAATGGCAGTAGTAACGCGTCTACCTGAGCCCAAATGAGCTTACATAAGGGAGAAATGCATCACAGGGATATGCCATGGAGAAAGTTGTGATTGTGGGTGAAATAGATTACACAGTGAGAGGGTGAGAACGAGGCTGTGAGTGTGTGTGACTGTATGAGTCTCATAAATCTCCTTGGTGATGCTCCCACCATACTGCTTGTTATGAGCCATTTTTCCCTGCGGAGTTCTGCTCTGCTCATAAGAAAGGGCTGATTCTCTATACAAGGGAGTGAAAAAAAATCCTTTCATCACGATGCTGTACAATCAGACCCATAAGGAGACTGACATGCACAGTGAATTGTTGGTGGGAATATTTTTTATAGATTTAAAATAGATTGCATGACTTCATTTTTAGGGGTGCGCATTGTGGAAACTTTGGACATTATCAAGTGCAACCTATAATTTTGCTCATTCAATTTGCTGAGATGCTATGGTTTGGTATTATGACAAGTTGGGGAACTTTGTAAAACATAGGATGGGATATAAACGGTTTATTTAATTTAGGACCTCCTAAAATGCATTAGAAAAACGCAAGTCTTTTATGGTTCTAACTACAAAGCATGCTGTGTAGTGTAGTGGTCACTACGGGACCTTTCCAGCACATTTTCTTTAAGTATCCATTGCATCCCTTCATCACCCTGTCCTTGTGCATGTGAGGGGGTGGTGGTCTGTGGGGTGGGAGGTTGGGGAGGCTGAAGACATGGCTGCCAAGACAGATTGCTGGGTAGGCTCATGAGAGCCTGGGACTTGGGGTCTGATCCTATCTGGATTAATGGACTGTGGCACGAGAACAGAGGGTTATGGGAATCCTTCTGCCCCTCGGAGCCCAGGGAGGAGGGCACGGGGGCCGAGAGGGGAACAAAGAGCGGGGAACAAGGGCCGCAGATTGACACTTCTGGTTCATTTCTCAGCCTGGAACCAAACGGGACGCACATTCAAAGCGCATTTGGACATTTTGAGAACAGCTCTGAACTGTATATTAGGATATTTTGGACCAATACCTTTTTTTTAAAAATAACTAACAAATTGATTACTTCATGATATTTTGGGGATGACTATTGTGCTAAAGGTAAGAGGCATTGAGTAGGACAGCTAGAACAATTTCCGAAATGTGCATTATTTTACTGTAATGCTGCTTAAAGACAAAGAAGTACCTATCTCATGATAAAGGAAATCCCAGACTATATCTAGTCTCATATCACAATATCAATATTATAACCATATATCGGACAGCCCAATAATGTATACATGCAGACGCCCACTTGAGCACATCTCAAGGAATACACAGTCCCTTGTTTATAAGTCCACACACATAAAACACAAAGCAAACACACACACAGGTGCATCCGAGTCTGCCAGGAAACATCTTCGGGGGAGTTATGGCCTCCCGCAGGGCCAACTGCCTCGTCCTCCCTGGGAAGGTGACAATATACTCATCACATGCAATTGAACAATCTGTACACAGGGCTCTGCGCTCTCATTTACCTCCAAATGAGCAGACTTCCTGGTTTTGCTTTTAGCACCGAAGGTGATCATTCTATGGTGAAAAATAAATATAATAAATAATCAAATAGATCAGATAATAAATAATCGATTTCGCATTTCCTCACACGAGCACATTGGGCTAACGCTTACACTCGACACTTTCTAAAAAACAAATTCTATACGGGTTACAGAGTAGGACTCGACTTGCACGTAATCACAATTGTTGACATCCGGTGTGCAAGCACAAGGCTTATCAAGAGTGCCACGCCGACAGCATGACAGCAGAGAGTTTGCGATGCAAACTGCAGTCCGAGTGAGATACAGAGAGAATGGAGACAGAGAAAGAGAGACTCAAACTGAGATGTACATTGCGCCCAAGTAGCTGTGTCCGACTCTGTCAAACTCGAGGCTTCCCGGTTTCTGAGGCCAGAGGCTGGTTGCCTGTTACACGACGTGTCTATAAAAGCATAGGAATGGTTGAGCGTCGCTCTGCAATCTGAACAAACTTCTCCGCTCGAGGACAGAGCGCCTGAACGCTATTCAGGCCTTGAAGTCCGTCTACTGCAGAGGGCACACACCGCATCTGCTGCCAGGTACCTCAAAACAACACTGTATAGGGGTGTTATGTAATGTAAAGGAGTTTACATTTAGTGTCGGAGCCCACGGAATTAAAGATTTATAGATTCACTCCTGCACGGATTCATTGAATGAGCCAATTCAATGAACTGGTTCATTCAATTAAAGGATGCTGTCCTTTACTTTTGGTTGGACTTTTTTTTTTTTTTTTTTTTTTCTCAAGGTAGGCTGAAAACAATTGCTGAGGGCTGTTGGCTTAGGTGATCAAATTCTACATTCAATTTCATTCCCTTCACTATCAAAGTCAACAATCGAGAGCGGTGAATCTAAACGTGGGGTCTGGGGACCACATTCACAGGACCTCAGCACCATGTACAGACAATGTACAACAATGACTGTTTTGCTCCTAGTTTCACGGTCATCTCCCTCACTATAGCACAGAGAGGTATGGACGTTTGGACTAAATCGTATCCAACAATAAACCCATTCTCAGATTGGGGTCCCAGAATCTTCTCAAATGGGGCTCTGTGGCCTAATGTTATCAAATGGAGGGGGAGGGGGGGGGGTCCATGATACTGACGTCACACGGTGCATACGAGCAGAATAGGTTACGCATTGGTCAGTGTCGACGAGGTAGAAGATCATCGCGTCGCTCAGGGGGGGGGGGAGCAGGTTGCTCGGCCCTGGGCGCGCGTTTAGAGGGCGGCGAGGTCACGGCGCGCAACTGCTGCCGCGGAGTGGCCTGTCCGCCACTCCGCGACGACATAACGCACGCATCGGCGCCACAGTCGCCCAAGTGCCGAGGGAAGAAGCGCGTCCAAAAAAAAAGAGAAAAAGCGCTGCGAGAACGCAGGGGTCGCCATTAGCCCGGTGCAGAATGTCATCTGAAGGGTACGCGGGGATCCGACGGTCCCCGCCGCCACATCGCGTTCCCACGCCGGAACCCGCACGTCGCGGTGCGTTCGCTGTGTCGTCGATCGCATCGCACCGACACACGCGCGGGTAACGCGGATCTACCGCGTTTACTGGCGGGGAAGCGTGAGGGCAACGCAGAAATGTCGAACTCCAGGGCAAATAAATCATTCGTGGCGCATCACTGCGACGCTCCACATCCAGCAGCACTGGGGCTCTTTTTTTTTTTGTTGTTGGGCATGGATCCCTATTTACGAATGCACAGTTATATCGTGGCCGCTTGGGTTTCAAGCACACATCTAAACGGCCACACACCACATCTACCGCCGCGTCGCCTCCGCGCCGCACGACACCGCGTCGTGCAGCCCCGGTTTGGGTCGCACACCGTGGAGTCCTCTTACCTGGGTGGCTTTGTGGAACTGCTTCTTCAGCCCTGCTACAGACATGGTTCTTCGCGGTCGCTTCTACCCGGGGGGCTGGAGTGAGAGCTGGTCGCGTCGGGTCCGATGTGCGCGGGCTGCGGCCGATAAACCCCAAATCTACGTATCGACGGCGCCGTGAAGCGAGGGAATCTCCTTTCTGGGGGAGGAGGGGGGTGGAGGGTGGAGGGTGGAGAGAGGGAGGGGTGGGGTGGGGTGGGTAAAGCCGTCATCAGGCTGCTGAATGTCAAACCACATGTCTGAGCGCAGTGACGTAGCCAGGTCCATTTAAAGCAACCTGCCCACCTGCCGGAGAAGGGGGCTTTCTGGAGGAAATGGCGGGACTGGGAGAGCCAGACCGGAGGCGAGGGAGGAACGCGTCGCTGCCCTGCGTGTTCCGAGCGGCGCTTCAGCACCGCGGACAGCGCCCACCCTCGCGGGCTGCGGGGATCTCGCCCCCGCTTCCCCCGCTTCCCCCCCCCCCCCCCCCCCCCCCACGACGGGGCATGAGCGAGATCGACCGACGTGCGCGCCGCCACACACACACACACACACACACACACACACACACACACACACACACACACACACACACACACACACACACACACACACACACACACACACACACACACACGGGCTCCACTCTGGCTGGAGGGTTAGGGGAGGCCTGTGTCGCTCCTCGTGCCTCCTTTCGCCTCAAACGTGAAGCGCCTCCTCCCAAAGTGCAGCGCGGCCTCCTGTCGCCAGGTGGCTGCTCGGAGAGGTTAACGCCGCTCCGTACGGACGCCGTTGGGAAGATCCAGCACCTTCTAACCTAAGCGGCTCCCGGGTTGGATCCGTAAGTCCAACGGCTCCGGCGATGTTGCCTGAAGGTCTGGGACACATACGTAAGGTTCTGTTTGTGAAAACAAGTGGATCGGGAAATGTTGCGGGCTGAGGTCACTCGTATGGGTTTTATAAGAAACCCTTTCGCGCGATAGAAAGGATGGCGATTCAATTAGAAGATAATGTCGAGGTCTATAGTCTACAAGGGTATACGGTGCCGGACAGAACAGCATCGTGCAGTGCGAGGGAAACAAAGCACATTAATCCGAGTGTTATTTAATATTAGAAACAACACATTGAGTGATATAGTGGAGTAATTTGTGGTGATAATATACTAATACACTAATGTACTGTAAACATACTAATCAGGGGTATGTGCATTCCCATTGTTATAGATCACACAATTGCATCCAAATGTCATGGATGGATTTATGGGAAGAAGCACCATGACCACAAATAATTATTAGTCCAACCCAACCCGAGCCTTGGCGCACTAAATATAGGAGAGGAATACGTTCTATTTAAAAAGCAGCAATATCAAAACACGGGTTTTTTTTTTTTAAACATGAACCTTTTCTTGTTTTACTGCGCAGATCATCCTGTTCGACGGTCCTTTGTGTTCTGTGTTGAGTGCGTTCAATTTGATTGCATCTTATCTCTGTTATTGCAATAAATTCACTCATGTACAATATTTCAAATCAGCGCAGTGAGGCAGAAACGAAACAGTGTGTAGTTGGCACCATCTTGTGGAGGAAGTTTCAACATACAGCCTCACAGACGCAAGACAAGCAGCAGGAGAGAATATGTACTAGAAATACATTTTCATCAGAATATTCTGCTAAATATGTATTTTTTTTTTTTTGGACTACAGCACAAGCTTAACTCAGAATGCCTTCATTTCAATGCAGCAGTTCATCTGTTGTTTCCCATCAAATTCCAATGAGGTACCTGGAATATCATGTTACATACAAATAATTAACTCAAATAAACATCATTATTCGAAGGTCCACGGATAAATTTATACTTCATTTTATATATATATATATATATATATATATATATATATATATATATATATATATTAGGAAAAAGGTGCATGCGTCCTTAATGCCAGAGCTGTTAAAGGCCTTTCATTGTATCACATGTTGAGCTTGACAAAACAGAATACAATTAAAAACTAAATAAAACGAACTAATGGATTCACTTATGTTCCATGACAAACGGGCGTATTATCTGTTGCGTGCAACAACTCGAAGCAGCATGAAAGAGTCTTATTTGAACGAGTGTCTTATGAATTATGAGGCTTTGCTTCCACCTAGTGGCAAAATGTGATGCAAATCTGTCGGGTAACATTGCATAAGCCGCCTACAATGCAACCACATCATCTCTAACCAATGGAAAATGACAACAAAGTCCATCCAAAAGAATATAGGCTAATAAAAAAATAGCAAATAGTAGGTATCCAAAACCAAAAGTTTTAATACTGGCACTGAGTTCAGGAACCCCTTGCACACTTAACACACTGGGGCAAATTCACAAAGGGGTTGTGCGGCCGCTAGACCGGCGCAAATAACAATAAAAGCAAGCATCTAATTCACAAAGCCCTGCAAACTGTGAAATGCCCCGCTGCCATGCAAGCAGCGTCTCGGTGCACCGGGGCTATTTGCACATATTGAAATTAGATATTGTTCACACATTTTGTGCAAAATTGGCCAATTGAGCCTCGTTTCAAATAGCGTCCAATTCACAAACACCGGCGCTAATAGCCACAGCAGTTATGGTGAAAGTATTACTGTCTGCAGAGAGCTGGGGGTAACTGCGCCAGACAAATAAAAAATGCAGCGCTGTGTGATCGTGTTCAGAGAGCTGGTGCCACTGAAGTGCATTTATAAGAGGTGTCACGGCCAGACTTTCCAGGGATCTGTAAATTATACTTTGACATTGTTATTACAATTATTATTACTGTCACGGCATCTGCAGGTAGCAAACAGGCAGCAGTCGGTGGTTTTCAAAATGCACTCCAAAAGCAACTTGTCGAAACTTTGAAAAAAATGTTTTGTACAAAAAAGCCCTTACGGATGTTGACAAAAACGGTTCCATAATTCCTATTAAACTCCAAAGATATTTAAAAAACAACTAAAAGTTATGGGGAAAAGTGATGAAGTGGTCCAAACTGGCATCGAACCACAGATAGCGTCGAACCTCAGGACCATGGTCAGCTCCACAGGCAGAGTAAAACATATGACATTAACTGTCATCATTTCTACGTTGTAATAATAAGATTCTGTGAGAACTTGAATTTCTCAGGTAGAAATTTAAATATATACCAGTTTTGTAGTAAATGACTCTTCCTTTGTGGCAAGAGTACGTTGTATTATAGATTTACTCATACTTTTTAAATGTTTTATAGTCACTGCACATGAACCTAAAAATACATGTATAGAACCTGGGCACTGAACCACGGATATCCTTGAACTTGAAAGTATAGGACCATGGACAGCTCCACAGCGGCCCTAAGCCGGACTTTGTGGTCGAGTAAAATATATTAAATTAACTATTTAATTAATTCCTATTAATTTCTACATTGCAATATTAAGTTTCAGTAAGAACTAGAATTTCACAAGTACACATTTTTATATATACACATTTTATTCATGTAACAAATTAACTGTATGAGAAGACTACGTTTGATTATAGATTTACTCATACTACTATGTTTTTATAGTCACTGCACGTAAACCTAAAGATACAAAGTCAATTTTAATCAAAAAGTATGCCATGTTTGAATCCGCGCATCTCAGTCGATCTGGAATCTGACACAAAACAGGGGCAAATTGCAAGCCGCCATATCATTAGCGCAATATCTTTTGTGAATAGGACGTTGAGACGGGGCAGAAAGCGGGTGCAATTGATGCGCAACTGATGGGGCTATTAGTGACCACAAACCATTCTTTGTGAATTTGCCTCTCAATCTGTGCCAAATAGTTCAAATAGCACATTGACCTGAGTAAAAACAATCAAAACGTCTTCTCATCACATTTTAAGCTTATATCATTTATGTGAGGGCTGCGGCTTCTCCTTATTGTAAAATTTGGTTGAAAAAAATGCTTCTTAAGGAAATGTAGTTGCGGACCACCTGGACGTTCCCATGTCCTCGGGGCCCGGGGCACCTTTAGAAACACTATTCTACGGTGCCTCTGAGAGTGGCTGTGATAAAGTGCTCGGTCCCACGGCTGAGTGGTCTGTGTGTGGCCTGAGGTGAGTGTCCATTTGTCTCGACCCACGAGCCCATAAATCTCACCTGTAGCATCCAGATGGATGGAGGATGAGCTGTAGCGAAACATGAGATCATTCTCATCAGGAACCTCTTTACACCAACCGCTACACAGCCTCCTACACACATTTTTCCACAAACTACAAAGTTGTGATTGGAGCGATGCTCTGCAGATAGCACGTCTGTTGGGGAGATGGTGGGCATTGGTATACAGGACGTTGGGATTTTATTTTTCTGCAGGGTGTTCATTGCAGTCCTGATTGCGAGGGGCACCATTCATGTCGGAGACGGATTTCATGTCAGCAATTCAGAAAAATTGCCCTTTTGGCAAACTTTCAGTGTTACATTGTACGAACTTAATCTGTACAATAGTGACATTTTGCAATTGCCCAATAAAGATTGTGGTTTAAATATCACCACTTGCATTGACTACACAAACCTTTATTCCACATCTACAGCTGTGGATCATGATGAAAGGGGATGTGCCCCATCTTCACACAGGTTAAGTTGTATTTTCTCACAAATTACAACAGAGTACAAAAATATGACTTTTTGAATCAATATCCCCATTTTGTTCACTATAAAGGGAGTCTTTCTTTAGTGTAGACGGATTTTGATGGTTGCTGTATTTAATTGGGTGAGCAATCTACGGGGCGATCATATTTTAAGGCCAACTAAAAGCAGGAGCTTGTTCTGCGTGGGAAAGCGCGTGCGCAGGTGAAACTCAGCAGACAGGCAGCAGCGAGTGGACCAGCGGCCATTTGTCACATGCGGGCCGCCGTGTCGCCAGAGATGCTTTGGACCATGGCCAAGTGCATGTGTGTGTGTTTCATTAGGCCTCGTAAGCTCAATCCCCTCGCACCCCTCCTCTCACACCACTCAAACATGCTAATGTACCTGTACTCGGCTCTAATTGGTCCCAGCGATGCTCACCCCGCTCCACCTGTACTCGCAGGAAGCCTCCAGTCAGTCCTGTGGTTGGGCCCCGCCACTGTGCGAGCGAGCAGGGCTAATGTTATGCAAACAAACACTGCTTTGTTGTTCTGCACTTCTTGTGCCTTCCTGCCACTCTACAATAAAGGATAGAGGAAGAGGGGGGCTTGAATTCATTAGTATGATTACCTGAGGTGAGGGGTGGGGGGGGGGTAGGTAATGTGCCAGCCCCCTTCATACCCTCAAAACTTTTGCCAGTCCGCTAATGAGGGCTTAAAAAGTTGGTCCACGTAAAGACGTGCGTTTACAAGGTGCAGACCCCCAGACCAAGGGCTGTGAAAAAACAGAAGAGATGAGTTTCAGAAAGTCTGAAAAAACCCCACAATGGCTGTTAAATAACTAGCACATAGAAACAATAAGACTGATGGCTATATCATGAACTGAAAATATATTTTTGGTAGTGTATTAGAAGGTAAAAAAGTCTTGAAGATAATACATTTTACCAGGGACCTGTGGATGAAGCATTAGGATTGTAGGATTGTATTATACACTAAAAAAGTGTATCCTATATCCATCGTATTTTCCTGTAGCGTACCCACACCTCACAAGCAACCACAGACAAGTTACAAGCGCTGTCATTTCCGTTTATTTTGATCTCTTCATTGACCTGCACCTTTCTGTGAACGTCCCTTGCTCCATCGCCCGAATTGCCGGATTGAAAAAGTGTTATCTTGTCAACAGTATATCAGAGGGGAATGCCATTAGAAGGCCCGGCGACATGATGTGACATTGGGGTCACTGCTCTCCACGGTGCGGCTTAGGGCTGTGAGAGGTGGTGGAGTCTCTTTGCCTCTGTTTCTATTCCAAAGGAGTTCGGATCTTAAAGAGATAGCCACCGGAAACAAGGCTCAGGACAGCCAGCGGGGCGGGAGAGAAGCAGTATGCATCAAATGAGAGGACGAGTCTGGGAAGGGAGGGAGAAGGGAGAGGGGGGGGGGGGGGGGGGGGGGGAGAGAGAGAGATGTAGGGTTCTTGGGAGGAACTGTGCAGATCCTGTAACTTCTTCCTGTAACAGTGGGCTCTCCTCTCACCAGTCTTATCACACGGCATCAAAACACAGCTTTAGTCCCTCCTGAGCGGCTGGCCTTTTTATCTGCTCCCTGGCATCCTACAGAGGGCCGCATCCACCCATAATCTGCTGCCGTTTCATGTGTGGAGTGCTCTGGAGGAGGATAAGGGACTCGCTAGAATGGAGATCAATGAGCTTGTATACATGGAGGATGTGCGTCAGGGGAGTTACGCTCTTTTTCTTTAATTTTGCAAAAGGTGGCATCTGATTAAATAAAAAGGAAGCCATCTAAGTTATCTATGATCTGAGTTATCCAAGATCTATCTATCCATCTAGGTGTTTTTTTTTTTTTTTTTAATTATTACCTTTTTTTGCTGTGGTGAATTTAAAATATGAGGTGGCGGTTTCCCGGGAAACAGGAAAATTGAACCAAATCCACATTTTTGGAAACCGAACAATACCTCTTCCCTCAGGACCTGGAATGCAAGATAGGTACGGAGAAACCGTAAACATTCTGCATTATACATTTGACAAAAGCACATTTGGCCGTGTCACACACACAACACACACACTTGTTTTAAGACAGTGCCAAGTGTCTGCGTGCGAGAGAGCAAAAATCAAAGCGATATCAAAGCGTGGCGGAATATTGGCAGGCATGGTTCGGGGATATCTGAGAGTGAAACTGTGTCAGGAAAGTGAGAGGAAATCACCAGAGGAGTTTTCTGTTCACTGCTGCTCCAGATCCCGCCGTCTGCGAGGACTAATTGTCAGATTTACAACTGAGACCGTTGTTTGTACTGTCGGTTACTGGAGTTCCCACCAAAGCAGTGTACACACACACACACACACACACTCCGATCACACTGTATGTACAGTTTAAGAGTGTTTGGGCGCGCGCGCGCACACACCACACCACACACACACACACACACACACACCACACACCACACAGACACACACACACAATCGATCGGCCTCAAAGTCAACTCATGATCCTGACCCCCCTCTAACACTCAGGGTAGAACCCCCCACCAGTAATCTTCTGAAAGAGGAAAAGAAAAAAAAACAAAACAGAACAACTCTGGGAAAGGCAGATTGAAAAAGGAGACGGGGTGAGGGAAAAAAAAAAAAAGAAAAAAAGATAAAGACAGGGAGAGAGAAAAAAGTGACACTGAGTTGATTGTGTCGGAACGAATAAAAGGGGAAGGAAGGGAAAACATTGCATTTGGAACCGCTGATCAAAGTCATTCCCACGGGAGCACTCTCCTAATGAGAGCGGTAACGGAGGAGAGGAGATGGGGAGAGGCTGGAAAGGAGGGAGGAAAAGGAGGGGACATTATTTCCCGCGGAGAGAAAGAGAGACAAAAAAAGACGCATTTTATATATACAGCGTTCTAGACGTGTGTGTGTGTGTGTGTGTGTGTGTGTGTGTGAGAAGGGAACATTGTGAGTCATTGTAACGTCTTCACTGACGGAGTGTCAGAGGCAAGGCCAGGTTAATTAAACCCAGGGGAGAGCTGCATTTGAATATGTCACAGAAATGGCGCGAGTGTCAGCTGAAGCCTGATAGCACAACTTAGCAAAGAAACATATGAAATGTGCTTTATATATATATATATATATATATATATATATATATATATATATATATAAGATAAGGAGACGAAGGAAAAAATTGAGGAAAATAAGAGTGGGAGGGAGGAAGAAAAAAAAAAAAAAAAAAAAGGGGCTAATTTGTGCGGCACTGACCCCGTGTCTCGTGTACACCCACTGCGCTGACGCATTTCTCTGAGTTATTATGTTTGTCATTAGCCGAATTACGCTTGAGGACAGTGGCAGGCAAAAAAAAAATAAAAAAATAAAAGATTTTTTTGGGGGGCGGGGGGGAAGCAGAAATTTATATGGGACAAATATTGACAATAGCTGGCTCCTGGGTATTAGGGGTAAAAAAAAAAAAAAGAAAAGATGCAAACTATGTTAATGAATGGTAATTAACCACCAGGGTTCGTCTCTCCTGGATCCCGGCTAAATTGGTCCCTGAGTTGCAGCGAGAGACAGTCCTGGCCTAATCCTTTATTATAAAAAGATAAAGGAAAACGACATCATTAGCATATATTTGCGGAGGGAGGGAGGGGGGGGGGATTAAAAAGTGGAATTATTTCTTGTTAATTCCTGAACGGAGAGTTCTACATACGGTGCCTAATTGTACATAAAAAAGAGCGTGGCTAAGAGAGAGAGTGGGGAAGAGGAAAACAAAAGCTGGCTGAAGAGCGGGAAAAGAGGAAGGCTGATTAGGAGGGAGGTGTGTGTGTGTGTGTGTGTGTGTGTGTGTGTGTGTGTGTGTGTGTGTGTGTGTGTGTGTGTGTGGTCTCTGGTGGAGGATGCCAACTCAAGGACAGGAAGAGACCCAGCTCACGGTTTAGTATTCAAAATTAATAATAAAGGAGAGAGACAGAGGAAAAGAGAAAGAGATAAAAGGCTAGAGAGGTAGCGGTGTCAAGGGTGGGACCATTCTCACGGTGCTCCGCTGTGTGTGTGTGTGTGTGTGTGTGTGTGTGTGTGTGGGGGGGGACCCTTGTTAATGGAGTCAACAGCGGGGGTCGCTCGTTACCGTCAGGAGCCATGCCAACAGTCGGCTGTCAATCATTTGGGAAGCGGGAAACCCTCTCGTCTTCCGAAGCGTCCTCAGTCACCACAACGGACCGGCCGCTTTTTATACCAGTGAAACAACACGGACAAAAAATTGGACAAGCAAATAGGCATAAAAAAAATCACCACAACAAAGCAGTTTCGGAAATCGAAAAAGGGACGAGGTAAAAGTGAAATGGCTTTATTAAACAAACAACAACAACAACAACAACAACAACAGATAAACAGCCTTGTAACATAATTGGCTGCCGTGGTATGCCCACTAGTGGGCAAGTATTAACATACACGTACAAAACAACACCTGGACCGGTGTTTTCGGAAATAAATAACATGTCCGAGCGCCGTTGCTCAATGATCTTCGGGGTCGAGTGGAGCCTCTAAAAAGCGCAAACGTTAAAATAAGATCCTCTCTTACGGCAAACACAAGGTGCTGTACACCTAACTGTTCTGCTAAAGTGTTGACGTGGCATGGCTCGGTCAGATCCTTGCACCCCAAGGTCCTTGGTATCCCAAATAATTGAGGGCAGTTTCGGGGAAGATGGCGTCTAGCTTGAGCATTGGCGTTTAGCGCTCCCCTCGTCACCCCGGGTCTGCGGTGCGGCCGCACTGTAAATGAGCTCGGCTCTGGAACCGAGCGGCCCCGTCCGCGAGACGGAGTGCGCCGAGCGCCGACACAGATGTCGAGGGCTCATTTACAAAAGCTGCGCCGCTGCTGAGCGAGCGGCCCGGAGTGAGCCCACAGCGCTGCGCTCGCAAATATTGGTTCTGCCGCCCCGGCTCAACCCGGATCCCACCGAGCGGGAAACGCGGACGGCGGCGAGGGAAGAGGGGGGGTGGGGCGGCGGAGGGCAGGGAAGGGAGAGGATGACAGTTTTTCCGCGCTTCAGCCCGGGGAGTCAGGCGATTTCGCTGACTGGTGTTGCGAGCGCGGCCAGCTCTTCTGTCAGCACTTTCCGCTCCTTCATCTTCACACGCAGAGCCTCCATTAGCTGGCCAGCAGAGGGGATCTGCAGGGGAGGAGAGGAGGGGAAGGATGGAGACAGAGACAGAGAGTGGGGTGGGGGCGGAGGTTGAAAGCGGTGGGGAAAACGGGAAGAGAGCGCACAAACACGCCGCGGTTAAAAAACAAGACTGTTTTTGACACCTGGCAGCTTTTTAGACGCCGTGTTTGCTCTTTTGTGAGCGAGACGAGAGACTCGGCGTTGGGGCCCGAGGACTCGACTCCGAAACTTTTGAGGGACTGTCTCTGAGTTTTTGATGAGGCTTAAAAAAAAAAAAAAAAAAGATTTAAAAAATAAAAACAACAAAAAAACAACTACACAGCAGCAGCTCGAACAGTTTATTAACTCTGCCAGGTCACTTTGCTCCGCTCGGGGGCGTCCGTTCTTAATTCACGTCTCTGCGGTTCGTAGAGAGCACAGTGCTTTCTCTTTTACCGTCGCTTTACCAAAGGGGGACAAGAAGAACAACACTTTCAACCAAATTGGCTTCATCCAGGATGACAGAGCACCCCTCCACCTGTTTGTCCTACTCCTCTGGTGGGGAAAATATGGAGAGACTAATAAGAAATAAACAGAGTGTGGGCAAGGGCAGGAGGAAAAACCTCACCCCTTGAGTTGTGGATAATTTTGTTTTTCCTCCGGATCGACACAAGGACTCTGCGGCTATTAAGAGGAGGCGATCAAAGGCAGACATACACACTGTATCATTCATTAATATTCACTTCCAGTATGGATGGCCTTTAAAGAGGAGTGGAGGGAGCCGAGCTGCACCCTGACTTATCTCCCAAGTCACACAAGCAGGAGTGAGAAGACTAAATGCATACAACAGACTAAATACAACAGCCTAAATACCATGAACCCTTTGTTGAGGTTTTGTTTTTTTTCTTCCTTTTAGTCGTTCTTCTGAAACACTGAGTACTGCCCCATATACGTTTTACGGTATATATGTTATCTGCATGTAATTATTGCACCACTTCTGTGAGAAGAGCACACCGTCTGGAAAAGGATTTGGGATTTGTCTCGATTAGAGCACTGGTTCTCAATGTGGAGTCCCAGGGCCCCCCAGGGGTCCTGCTAGAGGTTCCAGGGGCTCCCAAGCAAAATGATTAAAAGTTCAAATTCAACATTACTTCATCTACAAGACGTTGGCAACGTTAAAGGATGTTCAATAATGGCTTTTTGTTTATCTCCCTTACCTTACTTTCGACAGGGATGGATGTTCTGTCTAAATAATATGTAACATATCATTTAGATTGGGGTCCCAGGAACAAAATCTTATCAAATGCAGTCCGTGGCCTAATACGTATCGAGTTTAGGGTCCGTGACATGAAAATGGTTGAGAATCACTGGTATAACGATAAAATGACCCAAAAATTGTCACACGAGAAACATACACGTACCCTATGTAACACCCAAAACACCCATGTATGCAAAGACACACGCACAAACACACACACACACGTACTGAATGCCCTGCCCAACTCCACTTCTCCCTCTTCATTAGAGGGAACAGGAGCCAGGAACCCTAGGCCCTGTGTGCTGGAGAGAGCACGGGTATGAGTGTGAGCGTGTGTGAAGAAGGAAACAGTCCCAGCAGCACTGGGCGCATCAAACACGCAGCCCTAATCCTCAGGGAACCACTACACTGCAGTAACTGCTGAGACATCTCTCTCTGCCGGCGTCCTCTGGAGAGGGCTCTCTCTCTCTCTATGCCGGCGTCCTCTCTCTCTCTCTCTCTCTCTCTCTCTCTCTCTCTCCCTCTCCCTCTCTCCCTCTCCCTCTCCCTCTCTCTCTCTCTCTCTCTCTCTCTCAACTCCACTTTGAGCCACTAACTAAGCAAACAAACTCACTAAAATAGAGACAGCCACAGCGCTGGGCTCTGTGGGACAGCTGGCTGGAAGACTGGATCATTAAAGCACTGATATGGGAAAATAGTATAATGGGTAAACAACACTAACAGGTGAAGCCGGCCTACTACATCTTCATCAACCTTAATTTTTTTTCCTTGTGGCAGAGGGTTTGCATGTGAGAACATTACAAAAACCAAACATTCCGTTTTATTGAGGAGAAAAAAAACAACAGAAAGACAATGCCATAAACTCGTAATTCTCGGAGCTATCGAATTACTATATCCCCCCCCCCCCAACACTCAGAACTTAAGACTCAACAAAACATTATATTTTACATAACCAATCTTGGGGAGTTTCAACATGCTACTCAAACCTTGCTTTGACTGTTCAGGCCTTGTTGACTGCAAATAAGCCAACATTTATTTTATTGTACGCCTAAAAACGTCACCTCATTTATCTTTAATGTATAAGTCACATCAGAATTCTAACTTTCAGGCACACGTGTGCATGCAGATATCATATTCACAGACGCGCACACGCAGAGACGCATGCACGCACGCACACAGCAGACGTGCACGGGAGGGATCATTCTCTCTCATCTGACTGCCACCTTTGCAGGAACCATGCCCTGCAGGGCAGCCTGAGCCGGGCTGTGATACAGTTGCTGTTCTGGATCCCCTGAGTACCTTTATGTGGGGCTCGCAACTGGCACTAACAATATGCTCTGCTTGATTTAGCAAGATCCCTGTCCCCTTTGGCAGAGCGAAGCCCGTGCTAGCGCTAAGCAATGCAATCTCTGTTTTGCAACAGTCCCTGTCCCCCTTGGCGGTGCTACAATAGCTACCATTAAGCTATGCTAACTTAGAGCCATTACTATGCAACAGGCCCCGCAGATCAGATCTTTTGTCTGGATAGGATTTCGTAAGCCAGCCTTGGCAGTGAACTGACATGTTCAGGTACTGACAGTCTGGCAGTGTGTGTGTGTGTGTGTGTGTGTGTGTGTGTGTGTGTGTGCATGTGGGTGTCTTTGTAAGAGTATACATGAAGGGGAGGTAAGGTGCTGCAAGCAAAATGTGGTTTTAGAAGCCAATTAAGTGACACTGGTATTCTATGGCCCGGGGCATAGAATACTCACACCTTGAGGCAAGGAATGGCTCAATGTTACAACACTCTGGTGACCATTGTCAGGTAATGACATCTCTCACACACACACACACACACACACACACACACACACACACACACACACACACACACACACACACACACACACACAGAGATCAGCTTTCTCCAAACAAATCGATCATTCTTGTACTTTTGTCTTTCCCTGTTAACAGGTTAAAGTGACTGTCTTGAAAGGCCTCAAAGTAGAGACGATAGTATCCAACATTGGTTAAATTGACGTATTACAAAAAATAAAACGTTTTTTTTCTGAATCATGGCTTTCAAATAACACAGGTATAGCTAGTACGACGATATTTGATATAGGAAACATATCACATGTCCCCAGCCAGATTTGCCGCCTCCAATCTAGGCCACTATTCAAGGTAAGGGAGTTGTTACGGTACTTTTCATTATCACAGGGGAAAGAAAAAAAAAAACAGCTCTCTGATCTTTGATCTTCCCACTTTTGTTTGAAAATCTAATTCATCAAACAGGGGAATAACAACGTGATAAAGAAAAAAAAATAGCCCAAGCATAAAGGCACTGCACTATAGAGTCTTGCATTTGATTATCTTTGATAATGAATATGTCACATTTGCAAAGAAAGGCTCAGGTAAGAAAATCACCAAAGCACCGACAAGCCTCTTCTCCATCTCTCTCCCTTCTTAGTAATTACCTTCCCCTGCAGTGGAGCAGATCCCTCTATCTCTTCCCCTTCAGGCCACTAGAGACGGATATGAAAGGGAATTGGACACTTGGGGCCACAGATACTGTAATTAAAAAGCTCTCCCTTTTTCTTGATATGTTGTTTTGGAGACACCGGGTCTGTGTGCAACACGCATTTGTTAGGGATCTGACCTAAATACACCCCAGATTAAACACAGGAACGCACCGGGTCTTTGTTTCAGGTTACTACTCATTAGGTGTAGAAATGAGGTGATCAAGACGCAACCAGGGGTTTAAATATAGCAAGGTGATATGCATACAAAAGGAACGCAACCTTTGCTAGAACTCGACAATAAGGAGCGAGGACCTGATTAACAGTATGACTTCACGGCCAAAAAGAACCCACCAGTTCGAAACACCACGGGCTGTGTCTACTGCAAACTGTACAGTCCTACAAGAAGACGGTATAGTTATTCCTTTTTCATTTTTGCTCAGTGACATTGTAATGAAATTCGACAGATCTACGGCAGTAAGGCCATCTATTCAGTGAGGAAATGTCCACTTTAATCAACAATTCTCTTTCTGGGCTCACTTCAAGAGGGAATGCCTACTGTTTTCCAAAGGACTACCCTTGGGCACATGGTTAAAAAAAAGTAGCCTTGCCGTCCTAGAACCGCATTGTAACTGAAGAATACCCTCCCTCCCTATACTAATCTCTCTCTTCTCCAGAACTTAGCTCTGTGCCACAGCTATCATCATAAGTCATAACCCCTTACATCGCTCAGCACATGCAGAACAGAAGGAGCTAAATAAGGAATTTTACTATTGCTGTCAAGTGTAAATAATAAATACAGACTGGGTCCCAATGTGCATTTCCTCATGGGACCCCTGTACAGTCCCTACCACTGTCCTAGTGACATATTTACAGTACAAAGCCTCAGTTTGAGCCCCCCCACACACACACACACACACTCTGGTCGAAAGCACGGCTGATTTAATTAGCCCAAACATTAAATGGAGCTTAATTAGAGTCACTTTCCTTCAGTGGGAAGTGCGGGACTCAAAGCTGCTCCTTGTCATTACAGTCGCATAATGAGGCGCACAACACCCTACCAGCACTGACAAAAGAACTTTTCGCCACACTAGGACTGTAAGGCACACAGCCTTTGATATGTTTAATTCAGAGTCATAACAATGTGATACCCTCCGGATGCAACGATGCGGCCCCAGGCAACGGGAAGCCTTGGAAAAAAAGCAACTTGAATGCGGTATTTTAGTTATTTTATCGAAAGTAATTCCACTTATTCAAGAACCCAACCCCCCGACACAGACGCAAACACAACTTTTCTGGTTTAAAATAATAACATGCGGTGAATTTAAGGTAGCACCAATCATCAGTTTGCTATCCGCTGACCGTTAAGTTGGTTGATGGAGTCTGGCCGAGCACAGCTTGTTTCAGCATGTCTCCAACACAAGTGTATTAATGTTGTGTTTATCCTCTTGTTATGGCCCTGAGGTTGATAAGAAGTGAAGCCTGTAACACGGTACCTCTCCCTGGGGTGTAATTCAGGGGTAAATATCAGCAGGTCCTGAGCTGCACCCCAACAGTAAACCAAACCATTGTCCTCTCATAAAGAAGGCAACACCGTCAATGACTTTTTAAATGTTATTGTGCTGCCGTGAGACCTGTGATAGGTATCTGCGCATTTGTGTGTGTGTATAAATTGAGCTTAAAAAATGATCTATGGGGAACGTGTGTGTACGTGTGTGCACACGCCTGTGCTCGGATATACTCTGCCTGTTCATTACTGGCCAGCAGGAGAAGCCAGTCATTTCCCTGTCTTCATAAAGACTTGGCCCATTAAATTCTACCTCCAGTCAATAATTAGGACTCCACAAATAAACCAAAGGCAATTAAATCAATGCTTCCCCGGGCCAGTGCCTGGACCCTGTGGCCCACATGGACACTACATCTTCACCGCTGGCCTTATTCATGGCGAGCTGCCGTGGACCGATACACCGGTGCCCCCAACTCCCTCTCCCCCAGCCCCAGG
This sequence comes from Zeus faber, assembly GCF_960531495.2. Classification (NCBI taxonomy): domain Eukaryota; kingdom Metazoa; phylum Chordata; class Actinopteri; order Zeiformes; family Zeidae; genus Zeus; species Zeus faber. The sequence continues at coordinate 18,637,222 of NC_137191.1, forward strand.
CCTTGCTAATAGGAAGTCCCACCCCTCGCTATGTAGTGGTGGCGCTCTACTGAGAGACATAGGCTGCGATTTCATTACCCAATTTGTGGAGGAGAGAGAGGAGGAAATGAATGCAATATTTCATTTGGTTTTCAGTGGACATGTGGGGAACCATGTAGATTCTTTTTTTGTTTTTCGTAAGAACAAAGTAACTCGACATGCAATCACATTTCATCACCACTTTGTTCAATCGTTTCCTTTCTCTGTAAAGACAACATCAGTACATTGCTGTCATCTGTCCCCCTTGATGGGTTGACGTGAGACTGATGTTGACGTTTCCATCACACACACACACACACACACACACACACACACACACACACACACACACACACACACACACACACACACACACACACACACACACACACACACACAGCAAATGACAGACTCTGTGAGTGATGGGTCTGCTATTGACAGGGCCACTGAGATAATAAAGTGCTGTCCCACTGGCAGCTCCATTAGCCACTGACAGTGACAGGACCGGGCTGCTCAGAGTGTGATCACAGACACACACAGACACACACAGACACACACAGACACACACAGACACACACACACACACACATACTCCAACCCATGCACCCAGACACATCTACATCCACTCAATGACAGCTAGTCAGCCAAGGCCATGGATCTCTCTCTCATCTTTTCCTTCAGTCTATTTCTGTCACTGAGCCTTTTTATTACAGGGAGTGTGTCTATGTGTGTGTGAGTGTGTCTGTGCGAATGCCTGGGGGGTAGGATCACATCACTATTAGGAGAGTGTGTTATTAGTGTCACAGGCAGGGTGACAGGCCAGGCCATTTCAATTCACAGTTGTTCTGCTTGGTGAGACTTTTCAAACTAAGAGAGGAGAGTCAAGGAGGCTGCTGGGGGCGACGAGGCTGTTATAAGGCGGGGTGGTAGACCTGTAGTCACAGATGTATGTCTGTGAATACATGTCAGTTTTCCCACACACACCTGAATATGGAATTTTTTTCTGGACATGAGGTCACACAAGCTTTTTGAGAAAAAAACAAAACAAAAACCAAAAAAAAAACAGAGAGGAGGAAAAAAGGAACCTATGTTAAGACAAGGCGGCCAGAGAGAGAAGAAGCAGAAAATGTGGAAAAAAAAAAAGAACGAGAAGGACTTGAAAGAGGATAGAAAAGGTCTGGTGCGGCAGTGAGGGGGGAGGAGGAGGAGGGGGGGGGGGGTGACCACAACAGTCCCAGCGGTCCCCTATGGGACCCAGAGGCTAGTCTCAGCCTTGTCATCCTTCGCGCTTCTCTCCCTTCAACCAACCCCCCGCTCCCCGCCTCCTCTACCCACCCACCCACCTCTCTTCTGCCCACGGAAAACGTCGATAGCAGGCTGCCGGTGCCGAGGTCTCTGGTGGACACTAGCTCATTCTCTCGACATCGACAGGCCCGCCAAATCAATATTTAGTTCCCCACTAACAAGCTGCCTCGGGGTCTGAGGCCGAGAGACAGAGCAAGATAGAAAGAGAGAGAGAGAAAGAGAGAGAGAGCGCGAATGAGAGAGAAAGCAGCGCAGGACAGGGGAGGATGGCAGAGAGACAGAACTGGGACTGAGAGCCGTCCAGCAAGAAGGGAAAAACATAGATTGAGTGGAGTAGTGTGTGTGTGTGTGTGTGTGTGCGCGCAGTGTAGGAGGGGCTGGAGGGTGAAAAGGTCAGGAGAAGATCTGGGGAACGAGTGAACAGAGTCTGGTGTGTGTCGCGGTGCGGAGGCGACGCATGAGTGCCTGCGGCAATCGCTGACATGGACACAGACAAGACACACACACACACACACACACACACACACACACACACACACACACACACACACACACACACACACACACACACACACACACACACACACACACACACACACACACACCATTTTCAATCATACACATCCAGTATCACAGCGAGCAGACCTTGACAGCAATCCAGCAAAGCTCCAGGAAAGCACTCACAGATGAGTGCTTGTGCACATAAAACACTTTAACACACTCATGTAGTGCACAAATAAACAGCTACTGCTCTTTGTTTTACATTGGCAGCATTTGTTCAGAACAGGACAAGTCAGTGGACGGCGAGTACAATATGTGACCCACCACAGCAAAAGCCGCTTTCTCGCGCATTTTTAAATCGCCAGGAGCAGCCAAATAAGTTGAAAAAACCTTTCTTGAAGGAAAATTTGATTTTTCCAGATTCGTGTTCCTTTGTGTTATAAGTTGATAAATAATAAGTTGAAAAAACCTTTCTCGAAGGAAAATTTGATTTTTCCAGATTCGTGTTCCTTTGTGTTTTTTTAATCTCTCAATGTATTTTCAAAACCGAGTTTGATTTATTAAATAGTAGAAAAATATTAAACTATGGAGTTAAATATTCCCGTTAGATTACATGGGGAAATGCAGTTCACTTACCGAGACGCTAAACAACGCCGATCGATGGTTTCCTTTAAAGCGACCGTCCAGGTGAAGATCATTCATCCATATTACATGTGATGTGAAGTCACAATGGGAAACCGTTTTGATAGAGTTCAGCCTTTAAATTTTACATGTTTCATACACACAGAGACAACGTTGTAGAGGGGGCGTGTCACTGATGTCACCGCCACTTCCGTAAACAAGACGAGGCTCTGTTTCACTTGTCTGTGAAAACTCTGGTTGATTAGGAGAAGCGGGTGGAGGAAGATCTAAATCATTTAGCGGACCTTAATCTGACCAGTTCGATAGATCCAAGTCAGTTTAAGCAGTGCGCACTGGACTTAATTGTCCGCGATGATAGTCAGTTCTCCGACAGTGACGCTGAATCTGATATCCCTCCGGACTTGGAGAACATTGCAAACAGCCGATTTCAACCCGAATGTGACTATGAAACGTAATATTTTCAAGAACCACCGGGAAATCAATTCCACTTTTATAAAACATGTATATTCTTACTGTTGAATAAAGCTTTTTTCAAAACAAAAATACATTCAACGTTCCCTCAAAACACAAGAACAAAGCAGTGATTGGCCTATTCCGCAGTATGTTAAGTAGCCATGTGGCTTTGGCTACCACATTTGCATTCCGGGAGCTAGGTGAATGAAGCCAAGTCTTGACGAAACTTTCAAGGTGATTATCTCAGAAACACAGTTTGCCACACCCTTGTCATTAACAAGTCATAGCTTTAAAAAGATTTGCTTGATTTGCACAAGTGACACCTTGTTTGGAAGCTCTGATTCTCTTTTTTTAAATGATGCGAAAAAGAAAGAAAGAAAGAAAAAAAAGTTGAAAGCCGCCAAATGACACTAAAGCATGCAGTGGGTCACATATTGTTTGTCCACTTTATGTTTTGCTGGTATGTGCATGGTAAAAAATGGCTTAATAACAACGGTAAATAACTAATGTATTACATTATGTTAATAATTATAATTATATTTATTAATTAGTGGTGATTAGTGGTTTCAGGGGTGGGCGGCTTTGTGACATCATCATCCCAAGTTATATAAGTCCAGGTTTCGTCTCTCGGAAGCCATTCACATCCAGCGACTTGCGCCAGCCACTTGATTTCCATAGCGTTCACAGACAACCCACCTGGACAGACAACACGAGCAGTGCTCGAGACTTATGGCGCCCCGTCGCCCGGGAGACAAAAGAAAATGTGTTTGGGACGAACGGAGAACTTCCCCAGGACGTCTCCAGGACCATATGTATGTATCAGCCCACCAACCCCAAAAAAAAGGAAAACATTTTTAACTCCAAAGATGACGCCAAATATACAGAACATTTATTATTACCTGACTCTCTCACTGTTTCTCGTCGCTCGCTCAGGTTGGGGCTAGCGGCTAACGCTGGCTAGCGGGGCTGGGTGCTGGGCTTTCATCACAAAGTGTGGGTTTGTGGCGCAGAAAAGTTGTTTTCCCGTTCCATAACTTGTTGTCCGGCTCCAAGGCTAGCCCTGTTAGCTGTTCTAGCCATTCAGCCCTTAGGGAACAATAGGAAACTGATGCCAAAGCTAATGCTAGCTCGTTAGCCCTCTACTTTAAGTGAAACATTCTTACGGAATTGATTTTTTTTACATTTAAATATTCAAATAAATATATATTTCATACATTTTATTATCATTTAAGATTATATATATATATATATATATATATATATATATATATATATATATATATATATATATTCATATTATGATTATTTTCTTATTTAAAATCTCAGAATTTGATATTGCCAGAGGGGAATATCAAAATAAAGCAAAAACATTTAAGTAAATATCGGATACTATCAGAAAATAATATATAATATTTTTTATAAAAGTAGAGATGTGAATGCGTGACATCTCAGAGGCTTTTGAACAAGTGCACTACCTCAAGAAGAACATTGTTTTTTCATAAATGTAAAAAACTTTTAATTATTGTTTATGTTTAGGACAGTTATTCTGCTGTTGTATGCTACTAGTGATTATTTTTTTTTTATAAGCTTTGTTATATATATCTTTTAATAATAAAATCTCAATATAAAATATAAAAAGGTTGTTCTTAACCCATGTCTTTGAATGGAGCAAAATAAATATACTTATTTATTTCCTCAACACTTTGTGCGTTTTTATTATGGCACTAACAACTAACAACTATAGAGTAAAGTAACAACATTTTGATTTTGGGATGGTTTATATTTACTTCTGGACGCTTATAATGTGATTTTAGGGACGGTGGTGAAAAAAGTTAGTCTGGAGCTGTCCGCAACATAAGCAACCAAGAGAATAGAGACCAGGGGACCCACCCCCCAGTATAAATACTGGATCACCGCTGGTCATACTTCCTCTGACATAATATTCAGCTCTTGAGCGAGCTGGTCAGTGAGGCCAAGAACTCTTGTTCTTCATTCATAAAACTGGGGTTGTCGCACGACACAAACGTTTTACTTAATTTCAAACTCGAGTTCTTACCATGGGGGTCAGAACAGATGGAAGCCCCAAAGGCAGTGACATAAAACCCTGGATCTGGGTCGTCCTTTCCAAGGATCAATTGGCAGATGTGAGCTCAAACCCCAATTTCTCAATTTCATATAAGAACCTATTCATAGGTTCTGGGGTTGCCCAGTTGTCTGAGATCTATAACAGACAAAAAGCTGGTCGGACTGGCGTACGGGGTGCGCGCACTCCACATAGACCAATAGCACCCGGACAGGGCAGAGTATGCAGCCTCTCATCCATCCAGGAGATAACAAAGAGAGATCAATCACGGTCAATTTTAATCCGGCTTTTATGTTCTTGGGCTGCAAAATCGGATTGGGTTTCAACGCAACTCTCCAGTTATCTGTGGAGAACATCAAGCCGGACTGGTGGACACACAGTGAGGCCCACTTTCCCACATGTTTTGCCGAGAGGAGTGCCAGAAGCAATGCTGACTTCAACAATAACCCCTCACCCGCAGTGCGAAGTGTAACAGGGCCAACCGGACTGCCTCCAGCTCCAACACATTGATGTGCCGGGTCTCGTGGGCCCCTCAGTGCCCGCTGACCATCCGGCCCTTGCAAACAGCGCCCCAGCCCTACAGGGAGGCATACGTTTTTTATTACCACCCGCAGTGTCATTGGACCCAGATGGACCCCTGTCATGAGGTTGCCGGGGGTCAGCCAAAACCTTAGGTCGTCTCAACACTCCTCCATAATGGTAAGTACACGGGAGAGGTCCCTGGATGGAAGCACCTGCTGTTTTATAAACCAATGTTGCAGGGGTCTCATCCTGAACAGACCCAGTGGGACTGGGGCTGAGGCAGCCGCAATCAAGCCCAGCGGGACCATTACCCAACATGCCCTGGCAACCTTGCCCTCAACAGCGTGCAAGCTGCACTTACCACAGCCAACTTACTTGTTGGAGTCAGTCATACACACATCGACCGTGAGTCCAGATTGAGACCCAAATATATAGTGGGCTGGGCTGGAACCAGAACGCTCTGTTTCCGATTCACTAGAAAACCCATGCTGCTAAGAAGGTTGAGCAGCACTCCCATTTGGGAGTGTACCGTCTCCTTGGACCCAGCTATTATTAGGAGATTGTCCAGATATGCCTGGGTGCGGACAGGGGCAATAGTGGCCTCCAAACAAATAGTGAATATTTTAGGGGCCAGAGAGAGAACGAATGGGGGAACACAATACTCATCGGCTCTGTCCTGAAAGGCGAACCTCAGATATTTCCTGTGTCCGTCCACAATTGGTATGTGCAAGGAAGCGTCCTTGAAATTCACCGACGTGAACCAGTCTCCCCGTCGGATAGATTTGACAGGCGATGGTGTCTTAACATTTGAAGCTGAAGCTCTCTCGATGTTTTGTTTAAAATTCTCCGGTCCAGAATTGGTCTCAGAGAAGAGCTGTCTTTTTTTGGAATCAGGAAATATCTGCTCTAAAAGCCACAGTTTATTTCCCTGTCTACTACCAGGCGATTGGCGCCCTTCTCCAACAAGGACTGAATCTCCCCTTCCAGCATGGAGGATGTTGTGTCAAAGACCGTCTGTGCGACTTAAGCGAACACTGGTGAACGCAACATGCAGTGCAGGGCATGGTCCTTTAAAATCATCCTCTCTACCCAGGGTATACCTGCACATACGCATCTCCATACACTCACACAAGCGGAGAGGTATGCTCTGGTTACTGGTAGCGATGGCACCAGGGCGGATTCGCCCACAAATTCATCCTCTGGCCACATTATCTGGACTCACACCTGTGTTCATGTGTTTTGTGACATGTCCCGGCCTCACCCGAGACTTACGGCTCATATATTTGTTTCGGGCCATGATGCTTATGTTCCTGAGTGGACAGGGGTCCCTGATAAACACACTGGGAAAACACACTGGAGGAGGGGAGGAGGAAGACTGCTTGTGTATTTTGTGAACATAAACCGCGAGTGTTTTGCTGGCACGAGTACAGTACAATTCCTTTTTCTTGCTAAAAATAGAGGTTAACTGACGGTCCAGCACCACGAATCTCCTCTCTGTAGCGGCTCAGGTCCTCCACACCTTCCTGCCCCACACCTCCGAAGCCTGCGGCTGCTGGGGACGGCGGAAAGGATTCCTGTTACAGCCTCTTATCCAATCAGCGGGGGACATCTCCTAGGCCAGAGCCAGTCCTCTCTGGGCCCTGCTGAGCCAGGGTTCTGTCGGGGCTTGCAGCGCAGGTACCGGTCCATCGGGGCATGAAGCTCCTCAATGCCGACTCCTTCCACTGCCGCTCAAACTTGTGGGTCATGGAGTCCACAATGGGCCTGAACAGGCCTGACACCTTCACCGGAGAATCCAGGAACCTGGTAATTTCTTTCTTAGAAACCGGAGATAGGTTCAGCCATAGGTGGCGCTGCATCACCACCGAAAACCCCATCACACGCCCTGCGTCCTGCGCTGCAACTTTGGCCATCATGAGGCACAAGTTGGTGGCTTTGCGGAGTTCAATGTAGGTCTCAGTGGTGGCCTTCCCCTCCGGGTTCTGTAGGAGCTGGGCCTAGTAGGACTGCAGCAGACAGCCTTGGAGGATTTTTCCGGCTGGTTCGCCGTCAGCCTACACGCCTTGGATGGTAGCTGAGGCTCTTCCCACTGGGAGCGAGGGGCACAGGTGAGCAACTACCGATTCCTCCAGGGGAGGCCTAGCCGGGTATCCCCAACACTGGCTCAGTGTCCAGGGTTGACCACTGGCTGAGCGCCTGGATAGGGGAGCGGGTCTTCTGAGGGGCACCCCAAGATGACCATACCTTCTCGGTGAGATCCCCAGCAGGGGAAGGAGAAGCAGGCAGGGAGGCCGATCCCCAGCCTCCGTAAAATATGCCCTGGACAGCATGACGGGAGCAACGATTCAGGGTGTGCCCAAGGCCTCACCACAGCTCGCTCCAGGAGGCACAGCAGCTCCTGGTTAAAAGGCCCCTGGGATGGTTTGTGAGCAGCACCTTGTGCCTTCTCATCTGGCTCCCCCCCCACTCCCTCCTCAACCTCGGAGACCCACTGGGCGTCGTGGAAGTCCTGCAAATCCAGGTGCGCGGCTAACTCGAGAGCGCTCGAGTTAGCCATGCAGGCCTTTTGGCAGTACGGTGGCGACTAGGGAGGGCACCGAAGATATCGGCCCGATTGCGGATTATCTCCAGCGGTAGACTTCGGTGCACAAGAACGGGTCCGACAGTGCCACCTCAGTGTGTGCATGGCCGAGACTTCGGACACACAGCAGGTAAGTATCCCTGCGGCCCATGTGCGCGCTGCAGCCCACACGTCTTCAATTCCGCAGCAGACATAATTCCATAATTTTCTCTTTCTTAATTTCCGAAAAGAGGGCTTGCTTCCAGCAGCAAAGAGCTGAATAAGCAAGGAAGAAGTATGACCGGCAGTGACCCAGTATATATATACTGGGGGGCAGGCCATATGATGGGTGCCCGAGTGGCCCAATCACAGCCTGTCAGGGCCAAGTTGAGACTTGGTTGGTTTTAAGGGGCTTTCAGCTTTATTCAGTAGAGCTGTCTGGACACAGCTTAAGGCATGGTAATAACTCAAGTTCGAAATGAAGTAAAACTGGACACTGTGTATTGCTGCCCACAGCTATATTTATAATTATAATAAATAATTACCACAACAAGAAAAACGGTTCCAGTACTCTTGAACTGTAAACGGAATTATTCAAATATTTGAGTAAAATCTGAAAAAACAAAAAATATAAATAAAAGTATTGTTTATTTCAGGTTGATCTATGAGTTCTACTGATTAAAATGTTTGAAAACAATCCAAAATAAAAAACTGTCGTAAACTGATGTAAAACAGCAAGAGCTTTTTTAATGTGTTCGAGATTCTAAGCCAGGGGTCTGAATATGAAATGACCTGGGGTCGACAGGTCAGGTTGCAGCATATTTATTATTGTTTTTTTTTCATACACCATGCATTAGTAAAATGCCTAAATATACATCTGTTAGAAATCTTCAAAAATATATATTGTTCTGAAAATATAAAGCAAAATTGCATGTATTAATTAAACATTGTGATTTGAAAATGTATTTGCATGATATATTATAAACGTGTAGCAGGCCCCATTAAATGGGCTGGATGCCGCCCCAGGGCAGTAGTTTGAGACCCCTGCTCTAAGCAGATATGACATATCTGCATTTTTCTTCAAAATGTATTGTGAAAAATGTTTTTGTTGAAAAAAAAAAAAAATGTTGTTTATTCCCTAGCTGTGGAATTTGACAGTGTGGAAGCAAGTGATGAGTGCTGTATTATCACAGAGTCTGACCTTCTGTTGGAGAATGTGGTCAAGCTGTTTCAGCCATTCCTGATCTCCAGTCTCTGTCCTGGACTCTGACCCCTGGAAATAAAACAGAATACACATATTAATACTAAGAAGTAGTTAAGCAGGCCAGTAACTCGAGGACTAATCGTCTGCTTGATTATGAATACAGGTTTATTGTTGATATAAAAGCAATTTTATGAAAAGTTGGCATTGTTTCAAATGAATGATAAAATTAAAGTGTGTACATTGCATGGTGTGCTGAGTAAAGAGCTCTATCAGGGAAACTCCTGGCCTTGTTCTCCACTGGTCTCCTGCTCCAGGGAAGGATTTTGTATCGCATAGGCCTGGACCTTGAGAAGCCTCTCTGGAGATTTAGTCGGTGTGTGTGTGGGTGTGTGTGTGTGTGTGTGTGTGTGTGTGTGTGTGTGTGTGTGTGTGTGTGAGAGAGTGCTACTCATGTATAAAAACCTGGTGGAATAGTAGCCTTGTTAATGCTAATGAACAGGGAACAGTGCTACGCTGAGCCGCTGTGCTAATGCGTTGCCTCTCCTCCCTCCTAACCCCGGGTGTTGCTGCTCCAAACGATGTCACACGCCTCGCACTTCCTCCGGGGGACAGCAGAGGTGAGCGAAGAAATGTGTGTATATGTGTTCTCCAGTTTCCAGGCCCTCCCTAATTCCACAGAATTCTCAACAGGAGCCCTTCGGCCTGAGCACGACTATTTCCATGTTTGCCTCATTATCAAATCCTGGACAAATAAGAGAGAGAGAGAGAGAGAGAGAGAGAGAGAGAGAGAGAGAGAGAGAGAGAGAGAGAGAGAGAGAGAAACAGAGAGAGAAACAGAGAGAGAGAGAGAGAGAGAGAGAAACAGAGAGAGAGAGAGAGAGAGAGAGAGAGAGAGAGAGAGAGAGAGAGAGAGAGAGAGAGAGAGAGAGAGAGAGAGAGAGAGAGAGAGAGAGATATTGATAGGAAGACAGAGCAAGGGGGTTGAGATAGAGGAAGACAATGCAAGAAAGAGTGACCGAAACAAAACACACTTACAGTACAGTATGCACCCCGCAAAGGACCGAAAAGGATTTATGTCTGGGAGAGAGAGATGTAGAAAGAGAAGGTGAGGAGAGAAAGTGGAGGGTGATGGTGGGTTGCTTGTTTCCCTTTGGAGGAGGCATAACAATGCACTGACCCTCTGTCCATCATTAGGCGCCTGTTGCAAAACAAAATGTCCCGGCAATTATGGCCTTATTACCACTGGATCATTAACTCTCCGAGCAGCGGCCCAGAGAGCCTCCAGCCGCCTCCCACTGCTGCTGAGTCCTACCGCAAATCAACTCGTACCACAGTATGTGCTGGAGCCCACTTCACTATACCTGCCATGCCTGCATGCGTACAAACTGTCCATGAGTGACTACATTTATCAGTCCCTCCTGGAAATCATAATATCATAGTGCATTATTTGCGAGAGCTTGCAATTTTGCTAATTTGCGACTCGACTTTTCCGCATTAAATTGCTAAATCAACAAACCCCTTAAACTTGTTGCTCCTTCCCTGAGAAGGCATACAGTACATGGAGAGCTGATTCAATTTAGTGCTCATTGTACTGTATGTTGAATTGAAAGTTTATTTTATGGACACATGATTGGAACCAAAGCAAACGCAGTTTTTTTCTTTTTTAAATTAAAAAAGACGAGTAATAAAATATTGTTATTCTTATATTGTTGTTTCCGTGACATCCAGAAACTGTATTATCATAAGAAGCGATGACATCTGACTCTTTCTTCATTGATAGTTTAATTAAAAAAAAAAAACACACTGCCTTTTTGACTGCAAAGAACAAATACATGTTTGTAAAGTGCATTGCAACTTTTGGGGAAAAGCAGCTGAATCGAGCATTTTTGGTTGCAATAATCAAGGTCAGGAACACTGTCCTTGACAGAAGTCTTTCAGAGTGAAAAAAAACAAAACAAAAGAAAACCAAACAGCAAACAGAAGTGCTTTCACTCTGTCTGGTGCTGTGCTGCCGAAATCCATCAGTCAACCCATCAAAAACAGGTCTCGTGTTCACATATCTCCCGTTCAAAAGAAAAAGAAAGGAAGAGAAAATTGTTGAAGGACAGAAGAAGTGGCAACGGACCACGTTTTGTGGGAGTGGTCAGTGATAAAAAAAGAAGATGAGCTATCTGATACTTTCTCTGCGATTTTCTCAGCACAAAACTCCAGCGACGCATGTAATTAACTTGGTTTTGATGACTGGAGTTAACTTTTTTAAGACACATCATTCTAACAAAACGGCTCAGACACTCTGAGTGTCTCAGGTCATTACAAGTCACATGATACGACAGGGCAACAGACTGAAAGCTGTCACACTCAACAACTGAATCTAATCTTCCTCCTAGCGCAGTCACGATCATTAAATGTTAGTTGACAATTAATGTCAAACAAATTATTGCGATCAACAATTAAATTGTTTTTTTTTTGTTCATTTTATGTCATTACTAGTGGCATGAAATCTTGTAATAATACATGTTTACTCAACCAAACAGATGGAAATGTACGAAATTAATTTAGTATTTAATGCAACATTTCTAACATTGGTTTGAAATTCTCCTTTAATTTGGATGAAAACATGATTGTAGAACCTAACGATTTTACAAAAAGATCACGATCCCCTCAAACAATTGCAATCCGGCAATAATTGCAAAAGTTCTACTTCACACCATGACAATTCTCCTCTTTCAAATCAATTATGTTCAGTGTAAAAAACGAGAATCAAAGTTTAGATAGTGGCGTAAACGGCTCTCTGAGTTAACTTCCGTGCCCAGTTGGCCGAGCTCTAGATATAGACGCAGACTTCATATTACCAGCATTCGCTTAGCGCGTCCGGAGGGAATTTCAATTAGCATACAGCGTGACTGGCCCTTGTTGCTCCTAGACACCCGCATAGCCACACACTCTGTATTAGCACTTACACACACAAACACACACCCCTCAACATCTCCCTTTGCGACATTTCCAATTTTCTATTGGGTGCTTGTCCTCCTAACAGTGCAGCGATCCAAAAATGCTTAATTAACACAGAAACACTCGCATTACACACAGAGGCCCGGCAGTCTGCCATTAACCACCATTATGTGCAGCAGAGGAAAAGAGGTGGAGGACAGAGGAGAAGAGCTTTCGGCCCCGATGAGGGGGACCTTTTGTCAAGTGAGAAACCGTTCCCTGTCATTGGTGGGGTGGGGCGGCGAGGGGCTAAAATTGGTTTCAAGTGTGAGAAAGTGCCTGGTGGACCGGCTCTCATCCAGATGTGATGGATGGGGGGACGTCCCAGAGGGATGGGAGGATGATTGTAACGCTGCTCTGTTAATTGACGATAAGGCTGAAATTGATCCACGGCAGAGAAAAAGTTGGGGAAAAAGTTGAACAAAAAAAAGTAAAGAAATCAAGACTTTGAAAATAATAACTGACAGAGCAAATGTGTTCTGTTCAATGGCCGTTTTCATTGGAATTAATGATTTGTACATATTTACTGGTAAGTTGTTAGATGAACTTCATATTTATACCTTGTACGCCAACTTCCTACCCTATTAGCTCCATTGTCGCTGTGTGGTTTACCTAAACAGATACCACTGGCGTTGGCTTTTGCCTACTCATCCACAATCCATCTACCAATCAATAAGTGAAGGTCAGGAAGTAGATGGGATTTCCACCTTGGAAATCCACTTCCACTTGTCATACTTCGAGACACAGCCCAGTCAACAAGAACGGTTGTCAAATAATTTGGAAGGTTTACAGCTACGGCTGTGATGACTTATTGTGGTACAATATGAACTTTTATTTAAGGTTAGCATTGAAATTGGCCTTTTTACATGTCACAAATGATACAAGAGGCCCTTAAAAACACAGGACGGTAATTGATGCTACATTTTCTCCCACAGAAGGAGTTGGAAGATCATTCAACACATCAACACATATAAACATTGTTCAGGTGATTTGTGTAGAAATCCCAGCTCAACAAACGGAAAACAGCTCCGTCTTACGACCCCCAGGGACCGCTGATGTGCCAAGTTCTATTCTTCCGCCTCAACCTGTTTGATTTCCTCCAATCCATTTGTTCCGGGTGGATGAGTTAAAGTTGGCTTCCAGCAACTGACACAGAGCAGGTCTCAACCCAAAAGAGAGTTAAGCTGGAGCCAAACAAGTAATTGCTAACATAATACCTTTAACAATGCTTCCAAGCAATCACTGACATTTCACTCCTGACTGACTGCTCCAAAATATTCCATAATACTTAGAAGTTTTACAGCAAAGGAAATGTATGATTGGTATTTATAGCCCTGTGGGCATGTGGAAAGCTGCAAGTTTCCACAAAAATATTAAATGCACATATCTGTATATACATAGCCATATTCCTTCAACCTATTCCATTTTATTTCAATTTATTTTTTATTGTATTTTATTCTATATATTTTTTATCTTATTCTATAAGTATTCCACTTACTGTATTACGTTTTAGGAGTCAGTTAGTCGGTCTATTAGAAAGGAATTTTCTACTTTTTATTTTATTTTATTTTTGTACTTTTTCCTAGGCCTTATTGTGTGCTATCACCGGGTGCGTTGCATTACATTTCACTGCATATATGTATGGAAGTATGTATATGTATGTGACAAATAAAAATCTTGAATCTTGAATCTTGAATCTTGAAGTTAGCGTAGCCTCTCGCTCCCCTGACCTCGGCCCTACCTGCTCAGTGTCCATCATGTCAGTCAGGTCGCTCTCTGACATGTTGAGGATGGAAGCGGCGATCGACTTCGCTTTGATCATGGACTTTGCTGTAAGGCCGCCCTTCGCTGCCACAGCGTTGGCCTTCCTCAACCTTCTCTTCTTCATCAACTGCTGCTTGACCTCCTGAACATCTCCGAGCATCTCGCTGGCCAGAGCCTGAAGGGATAAGGTGGAACAAGAGAAAAAAAAATAAAGAAGATGATGTGATGAAATGGATACAGAAAGAAAAAACAAAAAAAACAAGAGGATAGCTCTGCTTGGCAGATGAATAAATGAAATTGATCAAGCATGCGCCAGAGAGGCCTAGTGCATTATGGAGGAATATTGAGTTTGACACTCAGATTCTCTTCGGTTTCGCCTGACGCTCCTCTTGTAGAAATGCGGACCTGAGGCTTTTTTTTTGCCCCGTCGATTGAGCGCTGAGGGAAAGCATCTTTGATATCAAACGCACCCCAAGTTTCACTAAAATCTCCAAAGAATTGACAGAGAATCATGCATCACAGTGAAAAGGCAGAGAGAACTACTGAAGATAGAGCCATTCATTTATTTATTTGCTTTTGGAATGTCTCGCAGTACAACAGGGTATCATAACAGTGTTAATAATTAAGCTATGAGGTGCCGTTTCAAATGGTGCCCGAGTGAGCGGCGATAAGAGATGAGGAGGGTTTGGAAGGGCCCAGTGGCTGGGCGCTAAATGGGAGTTTGCTCTAAATACAGAGAGACAATTAAATGTTAAAGCTGCCACTGTACACGGGAAAGTCAATAAAGTAAACTCCCCTTTGCTTCATTTTGAGCTTATTGATCGAGACAATAATGTTCTGTATCATTCCCCTGTAAGCCCGCTGAAAAGCTGACCTTGGAATAGACGGTCAGAGGAGAGATAGCCGGAGACGAGAGAAGCCAGAGTGCGCGCACCAAAACAACTACAATACAGAACAACACAATCTCATCTCACACAAAGCAAACATGCCCCCCCCCCCCTTCTAATCACACGCGCACGCACGCACACGCACACACACACACACACACACACACACACACACACACACACACGACGAGGGGGCCAAATGACTCTATTGCCTCTGCCGACACTGAATCAACAGACCCCCCCCCCCCCCTTCTTCTTCACAAGTGACCCCACATCTTTACCATTTGATCACGAAACTCCCAACAACCCCCAACAACCTTTATGTTTAGCTATCGTCTGCATCCTGACAGATGGACAATCAGATCCGATGAGTAGATCAACAGTAGGAGGCGAAACCACTGACGGACCCAAGGGGGTCAGTGGACCAAACAATGAACCACTTTTTCCTTCCTCCCCCTGTTTCCCTTTGATCAAGACACACCACCTATGGGGAGGATGACCCAAGACATGTATGGGAGGAGATCCACGAGTAATTTGCATCTGCAATCTCTCCTTTGTGTTAAGCCTAAGTCTGTCCAATGTGAAATCAGTCAGTAATTGAAGTAACATTATTTCTGCAGATGTTTCTATGAAAAATGACCCAACTCTCATCACTGTGCAACATAAATTGGCAAAGTTACCAATAATACTATTTAAAGGTATTAACTTTCATGTTGCCATCTAGTGACCAACGGGTAGAAACGGCGATAACCATCAGTACTGGAATGTCCATTGTGTGTGATTTAATCAGATTAAATTTTATGATTTTACGCCATTTATTAGGGATGTTCAAATTATGTTTTTAATAGTTAGTAATTAGAAATCGTCTTAATAGTTAATTCGTCACAAATGTTATGTTACTGATAGAATGGCTTTGAAAGGTGACTGATGTTGAGATAATAAATTTTAATTTTATTTTATATTTGTTTGCCTTTGTTGTTTGTATGTAAAACAATATCACAAGAGTTTACCTGCGCAAAGCAACGTGTGTTGAAATCCAGACGTTGCGTAAAAAGACATGAATATCTGTGTATCATTAGATCATTTCATATCCTATTTAGAATCCAAAATCAGAAGTTATTTACCTTTCTGCATGGTGTGGGGATTGCACTGTGGGGACCACAGCAGAGAACCCCCACGCTCCCGTCGATCCCCAGTTCCCGCCACCAAACGACTGGTGCACAATCCGAAAGCATGGAGGATCCGTGTGTCGAGCTGTGTGCGCCATGCTGCTTCTACTGTAGTTTTGGGTCGTTCATAAATGATCCGATTCTTTTGAACGGCTCAAAATACTTTTTGTCAAGTTTTACAGTCGCTGTCTCCTCTGGTGTTTTGTTCCCAATCACGCTGGAACCATGACATGCCCCTTTTCCAGCGTATTCATGACGTCGGAAAAAAATGCATTTCTCCTGGCAATGAGAAAGGTGTCAATTGCCTATTTTAAGCATAACATTAATTAATATTGCATTAAATACTAAATAAGCCGGCGGGGCCCCCACGCCCACCAATGCCCCAGGTAAAGGCGATGCTCGCCATATTGTAACCGGCCAGACGCCCCACCCGGCTGCAAGCCCCGAGCGCCTATCCACATAGCCGAGTGTGCTCAGAGCAGGACACCCAGATGTCCGGTACCCGCTGCAGAGGAGCCACGCAATGGGAACAAAGGCTGACAGCCTGTTTTAAAATAAGCTGTCGACCACTGCGTCTTCAGGCGGGACCTTAGTCGAGTTTAGGAACTTTTAATTTAATTTAATTTTTAAATGTTTTCATCTGTTTTCTTTAATTCTTTGTTTTCGTTAAAGTTCAGGCACAAATTAACCTTTGACGGAACAAGCCTGCTTTAGTTGCCTAGCTGAAGTACTGCGTTTTCTTATTTTCTGTCTTAATTTGTAACTAAACCTTGCGGTTTTTGCAATGCTACATTATTAAATTTTTTGTTTCCAACCAATTAACGAAAGATTCAAGCCTAACAGATTAACTTAGTGTAGACAGATTAATTTTGATTTGATGCTAAACCACAACAGAGTGCATCGAAGCCAGCGCACTTCAACTCGGAAATCGTCGGAGTTTCGAATCAGTTAGCCCGGACCTACTCTGTGACAGTGAAATCACCGCTCTCAGAGCACGCGGCATCAGAGCCTTCCCAAGCTGCCCAATTGTCCCAGTCCACCTTGGAACCTTGGACATTTTTCCCTGACACCGTCCGAACCACCAAGCACCGACTCCCACATGACATGGCTGAAAATCACTGGCGGACTGCAATGACTGCCCAGTGACTCCACTCGGTCCACGTAAGCTCTGGAAAGCCCGCCGAAACTCTCTACCACGACTCGATGATCCATAACACGAAAGCTTCCAATTCTGCTTCTTGATGAGCATTGTTGTCAAATTAAATTAACCCCCTCCCCCCTTTTTTAGAGAAGTTAACTGCCCGTAGAGGGTGTCTCATTTTTTCTTTTGATGAAAGAGTCACAAAACTTCCTACCTCACTTTTGTCTCACTCAAGTGTGCCACCAATTTGAAATCCTGTATTTATTTGCTTATTTTCTCTATCATTTATTTTACTATTTTCATATATTTTACAATTATTTCTTCAAAATTTATTTACTTATCATTTATGTTACTATTATTTCATTTTTTCAAGTAGTTAGCATGATAAAATAAATACCATTTATTGGAAATAACTTGTCTGTTTGATGAATACAATTGTAAATGTATCAGACAAAAGCACCAATCCTTCTGAGACTGATCAATTATACTTAATTAAATTTTATTTTCTCTTTGTAATAACAAAGGGTGGTTCTCCGCAAACAAATATCATTGAATTTGATCATTTCATAATTAATAAACCATATAACGCTACATAAATTGATCCCCTTTTTAACAAGTGAATTAAAATTCTTAATGTGGTTATAATGCTACAACGGCAAAGAAACATTTATTTATGAGTACAAGTAAATTACAAAATAAGCAAAATCTAGACCCCTATCTAGATGTGGACTTTCTTGAATGTGTTTGTGACTAAAGGAAAACACTATTTCTTTTTACCTAAACCTTATTTTGCAATGGGAGACAACCCCAGTGATGAAAATGAAAAATATTCCATTTCCTTAAAAAGAGTAGCAGCGTAAAGACATTTTAAATGATCTGTGAGCTCATTATCTAACAGCTCATAACAGCTGGACATCCTTTTCTTTTCAGCCTAATAGATATTCACTGTCACTAGGCAGAGGTTACATTCAATTGACCTAAACCTGAAGTGGGATAATCCAGGAAGGGATTAAGGGGGGCATTTATCACACATTCTCAATCCTAGGAGAGAGGACAATGGATGGTAAGTGTGCGTGCGTGTGTGTGTGTTTTATGGGTGGGGGGGCCTCAAAGCCACCCTCAACACCTCATGTCTGAATTAGTGTGCGTGCATGTGTGCATATTAGCAGCTCTTAGCCACACAAGCTCCTGTTTGACAATCACTGTGGTCCTCGGGCTAATTTAGAGAGGGGGAGAATTGACGTGCGGAAACGGAGATCAAGTGAGAAAGTACAGCAGGGCTGGGCAATAAATATCACAACATTTTTTGCCGAATACCATAATATTGATAATTTCACATATTTTAGGGATGACTATT
Source organism: Zeus faber (assembly GCF_960531495.2). Classification (NCBI taxonomy): domain Eukaryota; kingdom Metazoa; phylum Chordata; class Actinopteri; order Zeiformes; family Zeidae; genus Zeus; species Zeus faber. The sequence continues at coordinate 18,655,819 of NC_137191.1, forward strand.
TCTGCTTTCATAAGAGATGAATTAGATCCAAAAGAATATTGAAGAAACAATCATTAGTAATGTGGATATCATGACCAAGCAGGTAGAGGTGTTGATAGGTAGAACAGTTCGATGAAGTCTATGAAGTTTCGAAAATGTCATTACTTCACTGTAATGCAGCCTTAAAGACGACGTTTAACCCTATTGCAATATTATGACCAAAATCCAAGACGATTTCTCACAATAACGATCTTATATCAATATAATGCCAGTGTGCCCCTTTTAACAACAAACTGTACGTGGCCCTCTTCATCGCAAATTTAAATATAAAAGCTGCCAATAATGTAGTGGAGGAGGAAACTATTCTCACTTGTAAGATTATGAATGCTATGAAAAATGACTAAACGATCACACAATGACATCAATGATGTATATTTAATTAAAAAAAAAATTAAAATAAAATAAAAATAAAAATCAGCAAACCAAGCTGTGTTTTGTAGGAAAATGCAAAGCCCCGGCGCAGCACATTGAATGTGTATTATGTTGCCTTGATGCTTCCTGTGTTGTAGTCATGGCATTCATGGGGACTGTTTAGCGGTTCAACTGCAGTGCTTGAAGCCTGGGGCGGGTGTGCAGGGGCCAAAAGGGTTCGCTGGCACACAATAAAGAAACTCTCCTCACACAGAAATCGGGAAACACAAACATGTTGCGCGCGCGCGCACGCGCACACACACACACACACACACACACACACACACACACACACACACACACACACACACACACACACACACACACACACACACACAAGACAAAGACACAAACAGCCCTCCGGTAGTGATCAATACATGACAAGAGTAAATCTCCTCTGGACGTCAGGCAGTCCAATCAAAGGGCTTGGTGTTCTTATAAGGGATCACAGGAGCCAGGGGGAGACAAACAATGATGTGAATCTTGAACAACAACACAATGGCCTGACCAGCCTAGGGTTATGGGAATGCTGAGGAGAAGAGCGCAGAGCGGGAACTGTGTGGAAATCTGTCCATATATGTAGGAGCACATGTACATAAGATGTGGCTTTCTTTTGTTGTTGTTTGGATCTATTTAACATATAGTGTGCAGAAATTGAAGTTTATATATATATATATATATATATATATATATATATATATATATATATATATATATATATATACACACACACACACACACACACACACACACACACACACGCACGCACGCACGCAAACACACATGTGCATCAGTGCATATTTGACACATTGTGCTGAACTTGTGTGCGTTTAAAAATCATAGCTATGAAAATGTAGAAAGGTCGATACAATCCCCCAAATAACAAAAGCTTGTTTGAGACACAACCAAACATTTGAGGCTACGAAAAATAAATACTAGCTGTTCACGGGCTGCTATTTAAAACCTGCGCTTGCAAATGCACGGCCACCATTACTCATTTCTCTCAAGCCATTCTCCCTTTGAGAGGCACGTGTCAGCTCAGCAGTTGATAGTCTTTATCAGACCCAACCAGAGCCACGCACATTCACACACGCTCCAAGGTGAGGGCAATGGTGGATTAGGGCTAGATGGAAACAACAGCGGCCGGTCCCGCTGGGCATACAGTATGCTGACGGCGGTTCCCTGCGACCCTTGCATAACCCCTACGATGTGTGGCTTGCAGCAGCCACCCAATTAAGAACAACCCTAGAATGCATATGACGGGCCAAAAATGACCCAGATGATTTTTTTTTTTATTTTTCCAAACAACAATATTTTAATTATAAAAAAAATGTGATGATACATTTTTACTCTGTAATCCAAGGTGTTCTTGATTATGTGAATGTTTCTCAATTAATTTAATTATTTAATAACATAGAGAAATAATGAATAATTGAAAAAAATAAATAAATAAATATATATATATATATATATATATATATATATATAAATAAAGGGCTTATTTTTGACCTGACATCCATTCTAGAGTGGCCAAGTTGCCTTTGCATTCTAGGGTTAAAACAAGAAATGACTTCTGTGATCATAATAAAGACAAAAAAATTCCTTTTGCAAATTTATCTCAGCTCTGTAGTCTGTCTTTTCGTGGCATCGCTACAGAAGTCCCTTGATGAACTTTGAACCCTTGTTACCTTGACAAAGGCGTGGAGCTGCTCAAGCTGAGAATGGGCCAGGCCCAGTCGTCTCTGCAGCAGATCCAGGGCCTGGGAACTCTGCTGGGTCAGGCCCTCCATCTGCCTGGTGGCCGTCTGCTCCAGCTTGGCCATGGAGCGCTCGCCAGCCTCGAGACGAGTCTGCAGTAACTCCACCTGTCGCACCTTACAGACGCAGGACAGGGAGACGACCCAGTGAAATTCTCCTTCGAGCGATTTTAGGTAAAACATTAACAGTTTTCAAGTCTCTACCTTTTTCTCCAGATCCTCCTCAAGTTTCGTGCAGGAGGCCCCGTACTGGCCCTTCTCTGTGGTGGCCACGCTCAGTCTTCTCTTCAGTGAATCGATAAAAGCCTTCCTATTGAAGGCCTCCTCTGTTAAACTCTTAACCTGGAAAACGGTGGAGAAAAAGAAAGGTTGAGGGTTCAAGATTTAGGGAGAAATTTCTACCTGATAAGTTTAGGCTGCAACATGGCCCATTTTCAGTGAACCTCAAGGTCATACAGGAAATGTAAATCTTTTGTGACGTTTTCCCGGAGGAAAGCTACAGACTAACTGAAGTGCAATCTTGAAGCTGTCTCCACCTTCTTCTCCAGCTCCTCCACCTGCCCCCGGTGGCTCTTCTCTGTCTCCTGGAAGAACTTAAGCCTCGTCTTGAGGTCTTCTACTAGCTGCCTTTTCATGTTCACATCCCTCTCGGAAAGGCTGGCCCTGTAAAGATGAAGGTACACTTAAAAAGAAGTAGAAGTTTTGGACCAAAAAGACATGTTTTATTTTTTCTCCCTCCTGCGCTGCACTGTGCTCTGCACACACCACGCATCCCGTGCAGGTTAACATTTTAAGGGGACGTTACTTGGATCAGGACAGTGGATTGGTAATGGAGAGAGTGATCTCTGTGCGTCCCGCGTCCCCGAACAAAAAAATTAATTGGGTACTGTCAAAAAATGGCATTGCTTGAGTTTGATTTCACTATTTTTTCTTTTTTTTTCATCTTTATGTAAAGCAAAGCCACTGTCGACTCCTGTCGCTGTCGCTGTCGGTGTTTCTTTCACCGCCGCGTTCTTATTGTGCTATTATTAAGTATTCTGCTGATGGTGTTCTGGGACATGTTTTCCGGTGGTTCTTACGTCTTTTGTTCTCACATCTTTTTAAGTGTACCTCCTGTTTAAGGAAGGTGAAAACTACAATCACCACGTCGCGGCTGTGTGCTGCCACCAACCACTCAAGTTGCAGATATGGCCAGAAAAGCATTTTTGCAGAATCTTACAATGTCAGAGTGATTTGACCTTTGACCTTTTGAATATAAAACGTCATCACATCATCATTTTATCCTATTAGACATTTGTGTGAAATTGTCATAATTATGTGCATGCATGTGCGTATTAATTATTGAGTTATGGCCAAAAAAGTGTTTTGTGAGGTAAATTCTAATCAATCCATCCTTGAGTCCAAGTCGACGTTTGTGCCAAATTTAAAGAAATTCCCTCAAGACGTTCCTGAGATATCGCGCTCACGAGAATGACTCTGGCCACAGCTGTCACCGGCGCGGAGGCATATCGCGCGCGCGCGCGCGCGCGCGCACACACACACACACACACACACACACACACACACACACACACACACACACACACACACACACACACATGCGGAAGTACAGAAAGAGATCCACAGATAGCTCTTTATACACATTCTTGGGGCTGGGCAATCACCAATATCAAGATAATATCGATATTGTGGTGTGAGACTAGATGCCTCTACCTGAGTAAATTAATATTCACGTTACACTCTATCAACAATAATGATTGTTTCTGAAATATTTATTGAGTTGAAATATCATATGAAGGCACCAATAGTCACCTCCCAAATATCAACAAAATATCGAGGCATCAGTCAAAAATATCCTGATATTTGATATTGTCACCCAGCCCTACATGAGCACATGTAAAGACGCAGTGTGAGCACTGGCGGGCACGGTGTCCCTGTGCAGCACACCAGGCCTGACAGCTCATTATGACAACTAAATATACTGCCATACTGTTGGGGGGGGGGGGTGCATGTATAATTTCCAGTTCTAAGTGACAGACATTAGAACAAGTTAGCAGGTTGGGAACGCCTTCCCTAGGTGCTAGGAGAGAGAGCTTTTTGACAAATGGTTATAAATCTGTAGTGACATGGCTTGGAAAACTGCAATTACTTATAAAACCAGTTTTATTCAAATGCATTATTCGTCTTGTCAGTAATTTGTCACATTGGCCATGTATAAAAACATGGGGAAACATGGGAAGCTTATCATACCTTTATCTAGACTCCTGTTGCCTATTCTCATTCATCCTCTCTGAGTCATATAAAAACACTAAATGTTACACCAAATGAAAAAGCCTGAAAAAAGGCTGAATAAGACTAAAGACTCTGTTTTTTGAAAAAACATATATGATCATAAAGTGGCCTGTGGGTTAAACGTTTCAGGGCCATTCAGGCCAGAAACATAATGATGGTTTGTGACAAAGCAAGCAAAGCAAAGAGTCTTTATTGTCTGCAAAGGGATGGACATCTGACATGAATAAATTGCAAATGTATTTTTGTCTCTTTAAGCAGCGACAAGGCTTCCGTTTCTAAACTGTGGCATTTGGTGGCCTCAACAGGACCATCACAGTCTCAGCATGGGCAGTTTGAGGAGCATCAGCACTGGTGGAGAATGTGATTTCACAATTGTTTGAGTACTGACCTCAAAATGATATGAGCAGTGTAGCCCCTCGAGGACCAACGTCAAAATGAATTTCACAATGTAACTGACTGAACAGACGTTGTGTTTTTGGTACTCAACTCGGTGTCACAATAGTGCTGCGTTTTTATATCAAGAACTGAAAATTAGGGCTGAAGGATTTGGGAAAATAATCAAATTGCGATTTTTTTAGACCAATATTGCAATTGCGATTTAGCATTCGTTTTTTTTAAAGTTCCTTATCTTCTGTATAATTCACAAAACACAAGCAATAAAGCTTTCTATATTATGACAACATAACATTGGATACAGGCAACATATAAACTGCTCTTTCCTGTAGGCCAGGACAACGTGTTATGATGAAATTGGATTAATTGATGCATGAATTAATATTGAATTCACAATAGAATATTGACTGATTGATTTAACTTGAAGCCTTGTAATTTTTAGAATCTGAAAATGAACATTCGAAACAAGATCAGTTTGTATGGAGATGATATTTTGTTATACTTACAGAACCCAATATTATCCCTACCAGAAGTGTTCAATCTTATATCAAAATTTTCAGCCATCTCCAACTATTCAATAAACTGGACTAAAACCAAGGCCTTACCACTCAGTGGGGAAGACTGGAATGCTGTATCCCAGAAACTTCCCTTAACCATCACAACGGGCAACATTAGTAAATTGGAATTGATATCTCCACCAATCTGTCAGATTTGTTTACCCTTCACTTTATTCCATTGCTCAAATGCATTGAAGAAAACCTCCCTCAATGGAACAACCTCTCACTAATTGGTAGGGTAGCAGCAGTGAAAAGGAATACTACCAAAAATTAACTATATATTTTCAATGACCTCAGTCCAATCAACAGTAAATTGGTTGAATACTCTAGACTCAATAATCAATAAATTATATTGGAAATACAAGAAACTGACATTTAAACAAGCAACCCTACAGAAAAACAAAGACTGTGGAGGCTTAGCAGCCCCAAACTTCAGGCACCACTATTTAGTAAACCATCTTCAATTTTTAATTAAATGGTTACAACCAGAGCAACAATTGGGCCATGGATGGCAGGACATTGGACAAACACAATTTCAATATCTATATATCTGATCTCCTTCATCATTCATTACTGAATCATTAAAGAAACAGAATTGCTTGAAAAATAATTCATTGCAACAACTGTCAGCATGGTGGAGATTCAGCAAACTCAGTGATCACACTATCTCCAAACAAATGTACTCTCATCTGGAACAACCCGGACTTTCTGGTAATAAACAGAGCAATAATTTTCAGGTCTTGGAAAAGACAAGGAATTACTCATCTGGAACACATTTTTGAAAACAATTTGCTTATATCCTTCCCAACCTTAACCCAAAAGTATAATATCTGCGGTCAGTTTCCTACAATTCCTTCCACTACAGCAGTCTCTAAAAGTTCAAATCAAATTAACGAACTTTTCCAGAATGTACAAAGTTTTTATTAAAAACAGATGACATTTATCTTTATCCTTTTGAACACCTTTTCTATGACCTGCATATCCAAAATGCAACTCATCCAATGTAAGATTTTTCACAGAGCTCATATCACCGAACACAAAATGGTCAAAATGGGCTTTGTGGATAGAAACGTTTGTGCTCACTGTTCCCTTAATACCAGAGATGACTACTTTCATGCCATCTGGCTCTGCCCACCAATCCAAACATTCTGGACCAACATCATCAAGAAGCTATCAACCCTTCTGGGTTGATACAGCATTCCAGTTTCCCCATCTATTTGTCTCCTCGGTGACCTCTCTTCAGTTGATCCACCACTCAAACACCACCAACCCCTTTTCATCGCCTGAACAATTGCCAAGAACATAATATTACTCAATTGGAAAAAACAGAGATAATCTCACCACATCCCAATGGTTAATGGCATTTATTAATAGAATAGATTTATTAGAGAATAAAATAAATCTAAATAAAATTCACTGGCTGGGGGGGTAGTAGGCAGGAGGAGGTAGGTGGGGAGCGTGGTTGTGGCTGGTTTCCGTGTGTTGGTTTGAGGAGTGGTTGCGGGTTTGGGTCTTGGCCCCATGGTTGGGGGCGTAGTGGCCCGTTGCGCCGGGGCTGGAAAAGCGTTTCTTCTGGTCCTATGACCTGGGCGGGGACCTGAGCCTGGCCTGGTGTGCTCAGCGCGGGCTCCCCATGTGGTCTCCTTCGGTGGGAGAAGAACTCCTGTCGTTGCACCGGGCTGCCTGGATAACTGTTCTCTGGTGCTCTAGGTGCGCTGTGGGTGGGGGGGGGACGTCTACCGCCCACTGTTCTGTGGTCCGCATGCGCGGCAGCCAGGGGCTGGTCATGGGCCTGAAGGGGGTGCAGAGCATGGCAGAGGGGCAGGGCGGGCTGCTCTGCACCCATGGCTATATGCTCACACATAAATCTTACTCCGAACAACACTCCACCAGACCAGGGTCTGATGGGCAGGAGGCGTGCAAGTGATCACTTGCTTGGAGGACTCATAGCCCCTCACCCCGCAATGTTAACTGCAATTGCCAACACACTGAGCACTGAGGTTTTCCAGGGTGGCGGGGCACTGGTGGGTTGGTGTGGGGGTGTGGTTGGCTGGGGGGCGGCCGGGTGGGCTCACTGGCGGCTTGCTCCTGGTGGTTTCTGGCATGCTGCGACCCTGGCGGGGCTGCGGAGAGCACCGTTATGCGGCTTCTCTGCGGTGGGTGCCCACAAATCTGGCAGCCTGCAGGCGTCGGTGGGGGTGATGGGCTGAAATCCAGGTGCCCTTCGCTGAGCACACTCTGCTACATGGATTGGCGCTCGGGGCTCACGAATGGATGGGGCATCTGGTCGGTTGTGGTGGAGCGGGCCTTGCCCTTTTGTTTAAAAGTACATGAACGACCCAACACTACCTGGTGCGGGTGGAGAAGTTCGTAATAAAGAGGGACACAGCCATCCCAGGGGGTTATTTTCCAACTTCCAATCTTGGTTGATTGCACTCTTTAAAACATTTCTATGTAGTTTTATCTTGTGTTCTTGTGTATGTTTTCTATGGAAAAGGCTCCATAGCTGCGCGCAGTTGAAAAAAATATAGAAATGCTCCACTGCTCTGCCCGGATACCGCACGACTAATGTAGCCAGTGGCGCTGCAACAATGGGTCTCACGGCGTGCCCGTATGCTGAGCCAATGTGTCCAGTGGACTTCTACTGTGATATCGTAATACTGCGGTTCCCGTGTGTGTATCGAAGCGTAGGGAGCGTACCAAACGGTTCGATAACATACCGTGTACCGTTGCATCCCTAGAGCGTATCTATAGAGACACACATTTATGCACCGCTACGTAAAAAAAAACACAGAGGTAGCATGAATGTACGTCCACAAATTCACCTTAGAATATAATTGGGAAACATAACTAAAACACATAGATGCCCTTGGCTGTCCTTGCACACAGTGATCCATTCTGTGGGACTGATCAAAGGTGGGATATGTAGGAATGGAAAGGATCACAAGGGAAATCCTGCATGATATATCTGACCTTGGTGAATGTAGGAAACTGGGATAATAATCATTCCTCTATTTAGTGAAGGAATGTAAGGATCCAGTAGCATGGCTGGATGAACTTTCTCTGTATCAGGTAGCAGACATTGCCTCCCCACTAAGTGGTTTCCCTTTGAATAAGAGATTAACGCAGGATGCAGCCATGTAGCTGAAGCATAGAGGCTTGACACAGACACAATAAACCTAAGATTTTCCACCATGTTGCCGCTAATCTCATCAAATGCTAATCCTGCTACATTGTGTGGTCACTGGGTCATCTTGAATTAGAATTTTTGACATTTTGTTGCTTAGTGTTAAATAAATCTCTTTCACTGCTGAATTTATAATTATAAGATACATATTGCATGTCTGCCAAATCTTAAATGTTATATCTTATAAAATTATTTCAATTGATTTTATTGAAAAAGCCACGTATTTGCATTCCATACCATAACCTTTATCTTTTATTTAATGTTATTTTTCAGTGAGATATTCATTTTATTGTTAACTATCACTGATAGGAACTTTTTGTAGGAAACCTTTTTCTGTTGAACATATTGAAAATTGTTGCATATTTAAAATTAGAGTATTCACTGTTTTCATTCATCAAACCAATATTTTCATGTATTAAAAAGTAAGCACACAAAGGAAATATAAAATGTTTATTTTTAAGTTAACAAACAGCCTCTTAATAAAACACATTCTTGTGATAATTATTATGTTCGGGGAAAAACATATTTGCGGGTAATTGTTTATTTTGTCATTTATGAGAAAACGCATCGCATTAGCCGAACCATTACACTATCGGCTACAAATGTATATTACGTGATGGGTTTATTATGTTGGTAGGAAGTTGCATTAACAGTAGTAAAAGGCAAATATGAACCATTTCACATCTTTGGCTTTACTGTTGGGAATTAGAACAAATAGAATAAAGATCATAAGGATGCAGTTAATTAATATAGTTTTGCTTTACGGAAGAAAAAAAAAAAAAAAAAATGTTCCCCCTCATGCATCGTGGTTGGCGAGTTCTAAATAAACATATGACGCAACACTGGGGCAAGTGCTTTCTTGTAAGTAAATGTCCCGGTCTCCCTGGGTGGAGGAGTGCTGGAGGGCAGGCTGGATAAATAAATGTGAGCTTGTCCTATTGGAGTGACATTAAATTAAATGAGAGAGGAGTTTAGCCTGGGGACTTTGGGAGGGTTGGGGGGG